>NC_092702.1:21219831-21504831 GCF_964275005.1 Diadema setosum | reverse complement strand
TTCCGAACACTGGCTTCCTTTTCTTCTCCCGCCGACCCCACCCGTCATCAACGAGAGAAACGTTTCTCTCTCTCTACCTGTTCATTCACCTCCCCTTCCTTCCTGCCTGCGAAAAAAAGGGTGGAAGAAATAATTTATTTTGATAGACAAATCCTCCGAATCTCCGCTTACTGTTTGTTCTCTAAATGTTCCGGGCCGCCCCTGACTTTGGGATGTCGGCGGAAAAGCGAGAAGCTTAGCGGCCCGCTGAGGCCAATTATCAATCTTTTCCTTCGATTACCTCTGGGGGGATTCCTGTTGGGATAACATGTCACGAAGTCTGGCTGATTCCTAACCTCCTGTCAAAATTCATCATTCGGATTTATTTCTGAGGGTTGCCACCGAGCGATGCCGGGTATATAAAGGATAAGATCGACATCTAAGAGCGGGGATGAACGAGAAAGAAATGGAGCGGACAGCTGTACTGATTGATCACACTAATAACCTCAAAGTACATCCAAGAAGAGATAAATGGAAGAATTGATAAGACCGATGCAGGTAGACTGGATAGCATATGCATGAATCAGATGAATGGATTGATTGATAGGATAATAGGTTGTTATGTACAAGGAACAAGCTGGACAAGCAGATGGACGTGTAGTGTCCATTCATGTGTTTATCTGACCAGTCATCTACTCTCTGACTGTGAACATCTGCCACAACCAATATCTATGTAATGTAGAGATACATGGAGAATAGGTAAGTTTTAACTGATAGATACACATAAAGATAGCTTTGATAGATGGGGAGATAGATAGATAGATAGATAGATAAATAAATAAATAGACAGATGAATGGATGAAAAGCAACATGAACACATAAAGCAAAACACAGATTATATGGAAATGAGCAAACAAATTGATGGATTGATTAGTTAAGTCCTAATGGGGGGGGGGGGGGGAGGGGGCATATGGACACATAAGGGAGGATGGGAATGCGCAGAGAAGGATGGAAATGAAGAATTAAGAGGTTGAATTTTGATATAAAAAAACTACGGCATTATCAATAAGTACAGCCTGTGATCAAGACATGACCAAAGAAGTGAAAGAAAAATGTAATTTATCAATTTATGATGATACACTGGGATGATGATATGAAAATCCAATATACAATGTGAAAAGATTGCATGATACACATGCTCATAATGCAATGAGCTAGGTCTATTTACGTTGTAATCGCTGGTAATAGCATGGGCCAAAAGGACAATCAAATCAATCAGCATGAAATACTATGTAGTGAGTGATGAGTTTCGAAATTTGAGTATGTTGTGGTCTAAAGAGTTTGCCGACTGGCCCAGTGTCTTGTTGAGACTTTAGATATATTCTTATTAAAGGTCATTATCTATCATTTGAAAAGAATTCCTCTGGGTGCTGAAAACAAAAATAGGGCCATTGCATCTGTAGGCCTACTAATGAATCCTAAAGTAGGTCTAGACACAGACTGGATTCATAGTCATATGTTTTTTTATTCAACTTTCACATCAACTTCAAAGTCACAGTCACAGAGAGCCAAATGAAGTAGCATTCACATTTATAACACAATCTCTTTCTCTTTGCTCAAAAAGAAAATTGACTGAATTTTCAGCAAATTTAATGCAATTGGAAATTACAGTCACATGATATTTTTCTTCTTGAAAATGAGAGTACTTGGCAAATGTGGGTTTGCATCTTTAACAGACCTGTTTGACAACAAGGGACGGGGAGGGGTCGCCATGGAGACCCAAACTTGTCTTGGTGGGGAGAACAGCAAAGCCAGGAGCTTAGGGAAGCAATAACATTGGGAGAGAGTCTGCCTAACGGGGATTTGTAACCCTAGTGAAAGTTCTGCATGAACTGTGAGGTGGTGTTTTAGGCAGAATGGAGGGGGGGGGGGAAGGAGGGGGTAAACCCAAAACAAAACAAAGAAATCTTGGCATTGGCTTTGGTCTCAAGGCTCCAATAATTGATGACAAGGAATAACACTAGGGGAGCTAATTACCACCGGTGTTCCTGAAGGCTGGGTCATGATGTCTCGGAGGGGCTGAAAACTGTCCAGTGCAGATGTTGGAGGTAAAATGCTGTGGGAGGAGGAGGAGGAGGAGGAGGAGGGGTGGGGGAGCTGTGAGTGGGTGATGGCATCCCAGGGTGGCTTCCTGGGATTACTCCAAGACAGAAAAAGGGCATGGACTGAAAGTCGAGGAGGCATGGTGTTCAAGTTGCCAGTGGGATGAGGGCCATTTGGATGCTTTTAAAATAACATTGATTCAGACATTTCTGTCAAGGTTTCAACTTGCAGCATTTGGCAGCGACATTTTTATCAAGGTTTCTATTGGCAGCATTTGGCAGCTGAGAAGCAGAAAGGCAATGATCAAAGAACTTGATTGTTTATCAATTACAGTTCTATAGGGCACACCTTTTTTGTTTGTATTTGAGTGTGTGTGGTTGTTGTTGTTTTTTTGTTTTTTTTGTTTTTTTTTAAATGCACAATAATCATTTATGTAGAGAACATGCTCTTAATGATTCCTTTATCCTGAGCCCTGCAAGGCTTTTACTATTGTAGCTTTAAAGAAAGAAGGAATGATCACACAATAGTATGGGTACCCAATGCCCATTCAAATATTATGGTTGAAATCCTACCTCCTTGTTTGACATGTAATCTCAACTTAAGATACACAAAATCAGAATCACTGTCACATTGTATGGGATATAACTTAGGATCTACAGGATGACATTTAATAGTAAATCAGTACCCTGAACTATATTTACCTGTTCTACAGGTTTAATCAATCTCAATTTCTTGAATTCTACGCATGTTCATCTGTCTGTCTGCTTTGTCTGTTATTGCACAATCTCTGCATCACTTTCTTTCTCTCGAGTCTTAGCTATGTTGAGTCGACACTGGTTCATTTCTCTTTCTTTCTCTTCAGTCCTCCATCGTCATCACCGTCTAAACACCGCAAACCTTCTTACTGGTTTCTTCTACGCATATTTTCCCTCGTTCTTCATCTGACTGAAAGTTTGTCTGTGTGTGTACTTACATAGAGATCAGTGATAAGGGTGTACATAATTCATTACAGGGATTCTTTGATAATATGTCCGAGCTGGGCCAGCCTTCCAACTCCATGGTATCCCCACACTACCTGAGGGGCATTTCATGAAGCGTTTTGGTCGGATATTTTTCTGACAAACTGTTACAAGCTATTGAAATCCTTGCATCTGAATGGCTGAGAGCAAATTTGTCCGACAACTTTGTCGGACAAAATGCTTCATGAAATGCCCCCCTGATTACTTGATTACCCATTTCTCCAGTGATTCGACAGGAAAAATTTCGATTATTACCAGTGGAGGAGCATTATGAATTTTAGAAGATCCCAAAATGCCAACCCAGAAGCCAGCTAGTTCTGATGAGATTATCACCACAAGAGCACAGGTAGTTCAGAAGGGAAGGCCTTGATACTGAGCCGCACAAGTTCATTGGTGTTTTTATGCAGAAGTGTCTCCTTGCTTTATAACACATGGAAGTAACCAAGTAGGTGAGATAAATCAGTTTTGCTCAAATTTACCGAGCGTTTCATCCTTTGTTTTGTCTTGTGTTGTTATTTTTTTTTTCAATCTGAATCAACCAGACCAAAAAAAAAAGAAAAAAAGAGAGAAAAAAAAAATCCCACCTATTTTATGCGACCCGCACCTGTAGAAAATTGCCAAATATGAAACAGGCTTCAGTCACATTTTATTTGAATTTTATCCCTCTTCTGTTTTTCTAGCTCACATGCTAGCTGTTTATCTGTCCATCTCAGCCTCCTCTCTTTCTATCTGTCTCTTTTGCTTTTAACTTTTACTTCCTGTGTTAGAACTTTCTGCCTGTATTTGAACATTTCGTCATCTATCCTCAATTTGCTTTCAAGTTCAGTTTTAATTTTTACTTGCCAAACACATGTTTATAGTCTGTCTGCCTTTCTGTCATTTTGTCTCTTTTTTTCTTTTTGTACACACACACACACACACACACACACACACACACACACACACACACAAACAAACATACAAAGACAAACACACAAAGACAGAGACACACAGACTGTCTTTTTGCTCACTCATAATAGTGCACACATGCAGCCTATATACATTCTGGCAAGGCCAGTGAACTTCAGGCGGGAGGGGAGGATAGTGCATCCGCCACGGATGGAAAGTGAAGAAATGTCTTGGCTGGGTACACATTGCCTCCAGTGACAAGTGGCACTGGCTGAAAACAGGCAATCATCTCCTCTTGCCCTAATTTTAACAGGGGGAAAAAAAAAATTGGGGCTCAGCGCAAGCAACCGGTTATCTAGATGCATCTCCTGGGCCTAAGTTCTCGTACGCGAGCATCAGCCGGCACACGCACACATACATCCCATAGTAGCACACGATCACATTGATAATGCAATTTTATGATGTTCTTTGATCCATGTACATACAGTACAATATGAAACACAGACCCACTGGGCTTTTGACAGAGATGTAGGCTGATAATGAAAAGCTTGTCTAAGCGATGTCAGATAAAATAGGAAAGGGACCAAGAATACCAGAGGCAGACGTGTATATCAGGTTTTGATGAGATCACTAGAGAGTGTGAGAATGAGATGGAAACAAAAAGGTAAAAAAACATACTTACAGACAAAAACAAACATACATTCAGACAGAAAAGATAAAGAAAAAAGCAGAACGATAACAAAAACCCCAAAGAGATAAAGAAAGAAAGAAAGGAGTGAATAGAAAATGTAAAGAGCAGAGATGAATGAAAAAGTTGAGACAGTGAAGTGATACAGAGAATTAATGCTGGACATGACATTCTCAGTAATTAGGCCAAGATCAACTTCTAAGAAAGGCATCCATCTAGCAACATAACCTTCCCACCCACATATACATACATATACATACATAAATACATATATTGATATATACACATACATACATAAATACATACATACATATAAACTATGTAGGCTTACTGCATATATTAGGAGAGAGAAAGAAATGGGAAGAGATGTATTCACTTGCAACCAGTAGCAGGAGCACATGCACATTAATAGATATAGAGAGAGAAAGAAGACTTGAAGTGCAAGAGAGTTGATAAAGATGCTAGGGAAAACAAAAAGGAAAGACAAATGAGAAAAGGGTAAGCGACAGACATACTCAGATGGCATGCAGAAAAAAAAAATAGAAATGTCGCTATGGCGACTGATACGCCTCCGCCATAATGTATGATTCTCCTGATAGGTCTATAGTACGTCTTGAAAATGTGCGATGACAGTTTCATCTAAATGGCAAAATATTAAGTTGACATGATATAATGTGTTGAATGTTCACTTTAATTGGATGAATGGCTACATTTTCTAAGAGAGCATGTTGGGAGATTTGGGGACTTCTACTTGACTTTTGACCCTTTTATAAGTCTCTATGCATTGAGTAATTTTCAAGCTACAGAGAAAAAGTGTAATTTCTGTATTGAATAGTAAATTGTTAGCATCTTGACCTAGCCTTTGACCCTTGACCTTTGAATTCCCAAGAGAATCACTGTCAGGTACAACATGCATACTAATTAGTTTCATGATGACACCTGGAGCCACTTCCGAGATATGGAGGAAGAAGTGAAATTTAGTACTTTCCCTTGACCTTTTGAATTGAATTGAATTGAATTGAATTAACCTTTGACTTTTTGGCCAAAAACTCCCCAGAGAATCTCTATTGGGTAATACATGTATGTCCCAAGGTTCAAGAAAAATCCGGCAGGCATTGCGTAAATATGATGGAAAAAGTGAAATTAAATGAGTTGCCCTTGAACTTTGACCCCCTTATCTTTGACCTCATGACCCCAAAATTCCCTAGATAATCGTTGCCAGTCAGTACATGCATATGTACTATGTTCCATGAGAAGATGCCTTGAACCATTTCCAAGATATGGAGAAAAAAGTGAAATTTCAACATTTTCTCTTGACCTTTGGCCTCATGACCCCAAACTCTCACTCGAGAATCTTTATTGGGTAATACATCTATACACTAATACCCCTTTCATAAACTCAATTATGCAGATAATATCTGCATCATTTGGTCGTAAAATCGGAGCGGGGGAAGAATTATCCGCTTTTTTTCAACCCTTCTATTATCCGCTTATCCGCATAATAGCAGCATCGGGACCAGATTTGGAGTTTGTGAACGCAAATCCAAAGTTATGCGGATATTTGCCGTGGTGCGGTCAAAACGTCACCTGTCTTTCCCGCAGGAGGGACGTGTGCAGTCACCATGACGATTATCCACCTTTTTCAGGACAGGCGCTCGTAAAAATAATGCGGATAATTTTCAGAGTTTGTGAACGCATTTTTTATTGAAATGTCCGCATAATTCTTAGGCGGATAATTGGAGGATGAGTTTATGAAAGGGGTATAAGTTTCAAGCAAATACCATCAGGCATTGTATAGATATGGGGGAAATAGGGAAATTTTGAGCATTTGACCTTGACCTTTGACCTTGAGCATCTGCACCCAAAAGTTGATGGGCACAACTTTACCCCCTCATACATATACCTGCCAAGTTTCATTAGGATACCTCAAATGGTTTTTTTAATTATGCTGCCCACAAAATTGATTACGGACGGAAGGATGGACAACCCGAAAACATAATGCCTTCGGCGACACTTCGTGGCGGAGGCATAAAAACAGAAAGAGATGGAGAAATAGAAAGAAAAAAGGGGGTGGGAGGGATATTGCAGTGACGTGGGATGAAAAGATCATTCTTTGACAGAGAACGGAGATGACTCTATCTTGAATCACTGAATCATATATATCCAGGCATCTGTGGCAAGTTGTTTTGGGAAGGCATGCCGCCAAAAGACTACACTTTAAGTTGTAATGGGGGCAATGGGAGCTTCACATCATTTTTCCACAAATCAACTGATATAGGGGGGGTAAGTTACTGATGAAAATGATGTATCAATCACAGCTACAATTGTTTGTGTCCTAGAACACAGACTATGGTCCAAAACATTGTGCACAGAAAAAGAATAGGCTTTTAGTACTTTGCGCACAAACTAGAGCAATATGTTAAGTAAAAAATTCAAAAAAAAAAATGATATGGCAGTGTATTCCAACTGTAGTGATACCATCAATATCTATATTGATAACAGCATCAATCAAACTCAAAACCCTTTATCATTTGCAAATAGCAGTTCATGGGTCAATGTACACCATGGTTCTTTCCCTATTATGCCCCAATAGAAACATTCAATAATTTCACATCTTCTACGCTGTATTACGATATTTCAGGAAAATTGATGTGATGAAATATAAGAACCTCTGATAAAAAGTGAAAGTTATTGTTCTCTTCATCAGTGATTTGTAAGCTTACACTGCAGAGAGAGCAAAAAGTTAATCAAACACGTACTATGTGTAACCAACAGAGATTTAATTGATGTTGATTGTGGGCATTTCTATTTCCAGCTAGTTCCTTGTCCCAAAACAAATGAAGTAGAGGTGCTGAACTGTGAAAGGAAATATGTGGTTCCCTGTGAGTGCATGCCTAAAAGATTTGCTCCATATCCCTGATGAATAGAACCGATGGGAACTTGAGGATGAGAGAGACATTGTTTACACCTCTCAAATTGCTTTCTTGTATTGATGTTTGTATGGATGGTTATGTGGAGGGGGTGGGGGGAGTGGTTGGTAAGTAAAACAGTGTTTTACCTCAACAGGGAACAAATCAACACTCCATCAAATCATGGAATGCATGCATTGTGATACACTAGCCTGAAGGTGGTATTTCACTTTGCGTCGACCAATGAAAGATCTCGTCTCTCCTCGCGTGGCCCATAAAGCATGAAGCGAGAAATCACACCCCCACCTTCCCCAGATGATCCGACACCATGGGAGTTCTCTTTGACCCCCTCCTCTGAGACCATAACAAACGTCAGACTCCATCAAAAACAACCAAATCTTGGTACGCATGCATTTGATCACTATGAATTTTTATTCCAAGTCAATGTGATGCCTGTCCATCATCTGCCACAACATTTTCATTTAAAGGCATAATTTACCATTTGCAGATGAAATAAAAACCCAGCATTAGTGCTTTAAAATAGTTCTAAAATGTGAGTTAGTGACAGAAACAACCACTGTGAAAATTTGAAGCAGTAAAATCGATGTTAAGTATTGTTAAATATACCAAATGTGAACAATGGTTACAATAAAAATGTTTCCAGACTAAACCGTCTACAGTTACGGTTTATTGAGAAAAACACTGACATCTCCTCATATTTTAGGCTTTATTGCAAAAATTTTAGAAGGGAGGGTGTTTTGTGATACAACAAACCTACACATATGCATGAAAGGTGATATCTTGACCATTTTTCAAATCACTGCTCCCAAAGGTAAACTGGACCTTTAATGCACTACTTTACTTTGCAAAGTGGTTCTGATAAAAGTTGGGTCCCACCTTTTATTAGGACTTCAGTACATACATAGAGCCGTCCCAACATATGTGGTGTTGGGACGGAATGTTGTTAGTTCTTGTACTGTTATCCTTTCTGTTATCCATACAAGATGATTTTCCATTTCAATGATAGCCTACCAATTCCTTAAGGTGCTTAAAGATAATAAAAAGTTTTGGTACCTCAAAAGTGTCCTTGAATTTCCCTGTCTTAGTTTGTGTTTCAGGTTAAAGTACCTTTCATATAGCTAACACTGTGAGACTTACTCGCCCCAAAGTGCTCTCTTGTCTTAGTAATCATGCAATTAACTGCGACCAGCAGCCCCATACGCATAGCGACCAGCAGTCCCATACGCATAGCGTAATCGGGCTTCGCATTGTAGCATTCAGGATCATGACAGATTTAGTATCGCAGGGTAAATGTCATCTTAAAATCCCATAAATTCTTCAATTTGAAGACTTACCAATTAAGTTGAAGTATTGAAAACAGGCTTCCGGCAACGTTTAGTTCTGCCTATAGTCCCTTTCTGTTCGAATTGATGACTGAATGTGACTCGGTCGACAGGACCTTAGGAGAGCTACGTGCAGTATACTGAATACTATAGCCAGTGCATGCGAACACATCACATGCACACAAATTTCAAACCCACGAACGGATAAAATGTCTGTGTGCGCATGCGCTGGCCATGGTATCCAGTGTATGTAGCTCTCCCAAGGTCCTCTCGACAGAGTCACATTCAGTCATCAATTCGAACAGAAAGGGACTATTGGCAGAACCAAACGTTGTTCGAAGCCTGTTTTCAATACTTCAACTTAATTGGTAAGTCTTCAAATCGAAGAAATTTTTGGATTTTAAGTTGACATTTACCAACGATACTAATTCTGTCATGATCCTGAATGCTACAATGCGAAGCCCCATTACGCTATGCGTATGGGGCTGCTGGTCGCAGTTAGCTATGCGTACAATGGGCTGCACGCTGCTGGTCGCAGTCAGTGGTTTCGTACAATATTTATCGACGCTGTACGGCGTCGGCTCTGGTACGAAACCATTATTGCATGATTACTAAGACATGAGAGCACTTTGGGGCGAGTAATTCTCACAGACAACGTACTTTAACCTGAAACACAAACCAAGACAAGGAAATTCAGGGAAGCTTCTGAGGTACCAAAACTTTTTATTATCTTTAAAGTAAGAGACAATTACTAGTTAATCCAGGCACCAATCTGAATATCTGATTTAAAACACTTTGATAGTGGTTGAAATCTACACGTGTTAAAGGGATACTATAGTTTTGGTAGAGATGGGGATTCAGATTTTAACTTTTATGTGAGATAATTAGAAACCACTTATATGAAATATCAATACTGTTCTAAATTGAATCAAAAGTTTGTTTGATAAAAATTGGTTTTGAAATGGCTGATATCTAAAACAAAGAAAAACAAAAAAGTCCTAATAAAAGGTGGGACCCAACTTTTATCAGAACCACTTTGTTTTTTGAACATCATGGCCATTTCAAAACAAATTTTCAGCAAACAAATGTTTAATCCCTTTTAGAATTGTAGGTTTTTTAACAGTTCATGTAATTGGTTTCTAAGTATCTCGCAAAAAAATTAAAACCTGAAACCCCATCTCTAGCAAAACTATACCATTCCCTTAAAAACAGAATTGAATTGTGATGATGTGAAGACTGACAAATGCTGACAATTAGCCTTTGACATTTAAAGGACAAGTCCACCTTAATATACATGTGGATTGAGTGAATGCAGCAATATTAGTAGAACACATCAGTGAAAGTTTGAGGAAAATCGGACAATCCGTTCAAAAGTTACGAATTTTTAAAGTTTTTGTGCAGTCACCGCTGGATGAGAAGACTGCTACAACTGATGATGTCACATGTGAACAACAGTATAAGGAAAATATAAAGAGAATTTCACAAAATGTTACTTTTTGAAAAAAATGAAAATTTCCTCGACTTGTCACTGACGTATGTTATGGGTAATATTATTCCCCCTGCCTTCTGAAAGAGGGAAGTCAAGCATTCTCTTATTATGCCCTATGTAGTAGTCTTGTCATCCAGCAGTGACTGAGGAGAAACTTCAAAAATTCATAACTTTTCAACGGACTGTCCGATTTTCCTCAAACTCTCACCGATGTGATCTACTAATATTGTTGTATTCACTCAATCCACATGTCTATGAAGGTGAACTTGTCCTTTAAATGTGTGCATGGAAACTATTACACCTCACATGCATCTTGCTCATGTTAGTTTTGTTTGTCTACTTGTTTCAAATTTGAACAAAATATTTGTTTCTCTGCTCAAATCATTATGGTAGATTGAGTTAGAAATTAGTCATGTGCTTTGCTGACACTCACAAATTTGGTTGAAACTTGGAGGGTTTCATGAAGAAGGTTAAAATGTTTCAAGGCATCTTTCCCCTGAGGTATTGTCTATTAACCCTTTCTGTATTAGAGACTTTGAACTGTGTGTACAATGATATGGTGTTTTCTGTGCAAATCGACACTCAAAGCACTTACAGGTTAAAGGCATCCTTCTTTAGAGGCATCCTCCTTAAAGGCTATTTCCTTGACTGGTATTCCCTGTAAGATTCATCTTCCTTGATGACACTCCATTTAGTGAGCATCCCACTTTGAATCTGTCATCCTTACAACAACAACAACAAACAACAAACTCCCAACCCATATTCGAACGTCAACAACACTTATCTCTTTTAAGACCCAAATACAATTAATTAATTTCTAAGTGCATATTTTATGCAAATTCTGATTTATTCTTCTCACAGTTTGCGCACTAACTGAAGCCACAACTGTTATGTGGCACGTTGGTTACCCTGTCTTTTTATGTAGTATCTTGTTCTGTTATGAGCTTAGTTAAATTGTTTCTGTCTGTTTGTTTGTTTTTTTCCTGTTTAGTTGTTTCGTTTGACTTGGTGTATTTTTTTTGGTCGTAATTACTTTTTTTTTTGTTTACACTTATGCAAATATATGTTCCGATGTGTGATTGTATATTTATGTTAACAGGGCTCTTTTTGAAAGCAGGCCTATTGGCTCTGAAAAGACTACCCTGTTTTTAAAGAAGACTGAATAAATAAATAAATAAATAAATAAATGAATAAATAAATAAATAAATAAATAAATAAATAAATAAATAAATAAATAAATAATCCTCTGAATATAACTACTTTAACTCTTTATGTGCAATGGTGTAAACCTCCTGTGTGCCACATTATTCTGAGACTACAACGTAGTCATTCTTTGGGAAAACATTTTGTTTTTCAAATCTACGTAGTTTTGATAAATTTTTGCTATCCTAGACATGTAAGATGCAAAGTTGGAGAAAATGCCATGCTTTGTTTTTTTTTTAATATAAATTGTATGACAAATCTGTGATTGCTTTGTCCAGTAGCTACATTATTGTAGAGGCATGACTTTTGCACACAAAACAGTGACAGAAACTTAGAATTTACTCGCAAACCCAGTAGGGAACACCCCTTTGATAGTCAATCACCACATTAAATGCAAGCTACATGTGACAGGAATGGAATCATGATAAATGCTTTCATTGTACTGTGGCATTTGGCGATTTATCGATCGGTTTGGGCGGGTTTGCATGTTTGAGCAGAATGTGCGCAGTTGGCATGCCGTCGACTGAGTCGGGGGTGCTAACGTGGTACACAAAGAGTTAATAGTGGTATGCTCCTCATACGAGGCATCAAACTTTAATAGCATCCTCCTTTATACAACAAGCATCTTCCTTGATGAGCATCCTACTTCAAATCCATCCTCCTCTGAAGATTTCTCATAAAAGCGGTATCCTCCTTCAAAGGTAGCCTCCTTCTGGGGTATCTTCCTTGAAAAGACTCTCTCTTTAACGAGTATCTCCTCTAAGACATTCTCCTAAAGGGGCATCCCCATTTGAAGGACTCTTCTTTTGCTGCATCCAACCTTGGAAAGGTTTCACAAGTTCCTCCACTAGACACACATTCTAAGTTATAAACTTTTACTGTACAATTATCCTTCCAAAGCAGACTCCCGAAAACCTCCATAATCAGAATTGTTTATATTAAAAAAAGAAATGTTTTCAAACAATATAAATGTATGAAGAAAGTAATCAGTTGTCTCACGACTGCTAACTGCTAGTCTTCGTCAGGCAATGAACATAGACTTCGCTGCGTGCGGTATATATAGCCTTCGCGGCTGTATATACCGCACGCAGCGAAGTCTACTGTATATAAGTATATGCTATAATTTTGGCGTACATAAATTTTCGCGAATTGCCGCTGTCACACATTTTCGCGAGTGATTAAATTCGCGATCGGGGGACCAGAGAAAATATGAAGAGGCAAAGAAAGTGTAAATTTTCAACTAACTAGCAAATAAGAATGATACTATTTATACAATGCATGAAAAAAAAACTTACCAAACTCTGCGAACTAGTAAGTTAGAAATCAACATTTTTGAAGTGGTTAAGTCCACCGCGCTAGATTTGTGACGAGTGGTACGAGGGGTTGCGATAATGGATTGGCTCTACAATATTCGTAAGTAGACGTGGACTAGCCCGACCACCCCCCAGACTGGGCTTAGCCAGTATGGTCTGTTCGGTAAGCCGTGACATGGTAGACTAGTACTGAAATGTTCGTATCATCAAGGCAAGGGATTCATTTTGGAAGGTAATATTTTCGCGTGTTGTTAATTTTGTGAATAGCTCCCGACTCGCGAAATTCGCGAAAATAAAACCCACGCGAAATATATAGCGTATACAGTATGTTCATTGCCTGACGAAGACTAGCAGTTAGCAGTCGAAACGTCGCAACCTCTCAACGTTTGCACATTGTGAGACAACTGATTACTTTCTTCATTCATTCTTCACCACGATGAACCTCTTCCAATCCATTGAATATAAATGTACTTTGACAAGTCTTTAACATAGTAGTTTCAAAGATCTAAATATCATGGGACATGATACACGATGAATAGATAATCACTGCTGACATAAGAGTTTGTCAATCTGTATATCCAATTGAATCACTTTGATGGTGGTTGAAATCTACAGGTGTTAAAACCAGAATCAAAATTGTGATGACTTGAAGACTGAGATATGCTGACAAGTATAGTAGTTTCATAGATCAAAGTATCATGGGGTATATTATAAAATGAATAGATAAGCAATAAAAAGTACAATAGTGTGAAAATAAAAATAGCATGTGAGTTCAGCTTTCCTCTTTAAAGTAGCAGTGAAGTTTGCCATTAATTTTATTAAGGTAGACTAAGTTACAAAGATTATTCAAAGTGTACAATAAATAGAAGACCTTGTAGCACCTTCTAAAGGTTCTTTCAACACCTCGGCGCTGGAAAGAAAATAAATATATTGGTTTCTTTTAATGCTAGCACAAATGAATTGAATGTGCTGAACTAATATCATGGTGTGTCAACAGTAATCAGGAGTACAAAACATTAAAGATGACTATATCTAGCATATGAAAGATACATCATGGTAGTCCTTCCATCCATAACCAAGAACAGATATGAACAGATGAAATGGATGAACTCCCCCTTACTGTTCATAGGCTCAACAGAAAGACACAAGCGCAGTTGAAGAGTAATACCTCAAAGAATGTGCCAGAGAGCAAAGAAAAAAAAGCAACACCAACAACAAAATTATATGTTATTCCCCTCATAACAAGATTGAGTCAACATGTTTTATTTTCTTAAGCCCCCAGGGGGGACCCAGTCAAAGGCACGGAATAATTTTCTCGGGACACATCTTGTTTTGTTTCCATAATCAAAACGATTTTCCCCTGTGCCGTGCACTCCTTGGGGATACTGCTGCTGCTGCTGCTGCTGCTGCGTAGTTTGAAATAACACTGCACTCTCATTACAGCCTTTCCCCCAAGTATGTAACTCGTCGTTTCATCATTCTTCGTTTTCCATCTCTTGCTCTCACTTGTAGCTCCTCATTTCATCTCCTCTGACTCTTCATCTTTCACACGTGATTATCTCCCTTCCTTCCTCAATCCTTTGTGCATCTAATTTTAATTTAAAGTTCTTTCCTATCAAAACAGATAAACCAACAAAATATATCTGGACGGACGATTGTCCATCTATTTTCATCTGAAAGCCGAGTTCTCTTTTACACCACTTTAAACCTGAACTTACTTTTATTTTAATAAAGTCTACCTTAATTTCATCTTTCCAAAACCTACCGTACTTGCATCTCCACACAGTTTACCTTACTTTCATCATTGTGTGGCATACTCCAACTGTCGTCTGTGGAAATCTTTTCAAGTTGATGGTTGTGCATGCTTCACTTCCCCTTGTATGCTTACTTTAGCAATCCTTTTGGAGTCAAGTTTTCTACTTTTTTTTTCTTTTTCCTACACATTCATGTAATAATAATACTGGTAAGAAGAAAAATTACAGATGGGAAGAAGGAGAGGTACACAGAAAATAGAGAATAGAAGAGGAAGAAGAAAAGGGAAGGAGAAAAAGAGGATAAATGATGCGGGTCTACCAATGGAGGGCAACTTGTAAAATAAAGTTGTTCTAAAGGAAAAAGAGGAGGAGGACATTTGAACAAGGGAAGAGAGAAGAAAATGTGGAAGAATAAAAATGGAGAATGCAAAATACAAGGAGGATAAGTTTAGCAAACAATAAACAGAAGAAAAAAGATCAAACAAATTAAGAAATAAATGGGAGGATGCAGGATACAAGCTAACACAACTTTTAACCAAAATTTTGATTGATTGAATTTTTGTAAAATGGTTCTCAATGTTTTTTGGTGTCACTGTTTAAAAGTGTATGCATTAAATGTATTGTATTCTATTGTGACATGAAGCAAACGAAATACATTTCACATTATATATGACAAGAGAGACTCTGCTATTAAATAAAGAACAAATTGTATCCAATCTGGAAGGATAGAGCAACAAGGCTTGTATTACCCGGTATCATGGAAGATAATGCACAGGCACGTAATGGAAAACGTGGTTCCCAGCTATTTATATTCTGCATTATTTCATATTTACAACAAGTGAGGCATAAAGGATAGCGTAACTAAACAGCCAAACAGGCATGGTTGCTGGACCATCCTAGAATGGTCATAATGATAGCGGCACATATTTTGCTTCATGTGAAAATTTGTCACTACAGGACCAACACTGATTAGCAAAGGGATGATGGGACAAGAGCAGTCTGAGTGCTCAAAAGATTGTCATGCTTTAACAGTTATATGTGCATGAAATTTTGTGCTTAACGAAACAGCCATTTGAAGTGTGACACAAGAAATTGAAAGGGTGATTCATGTCCACAGTCAAGTGGGGGCCCTGCTAGACTTATGAAGTGTTGTGCCAGAGCAAACTGTGACAGAGAAAAAACAAGTGATAAAGAGGGGAAAGAAAGCTGGTGGAGAGACTCTATGAAGATTCGAATTGGTGGGAACTTTACCCTGGCAGCAAACTGAGAACGGAATCGCAGATTAAGTGCCATAATCATCAAGAGAATCTGCATACTTTCCAATCCGTCCCAAACCGCGGGTCGGGATTCGAGGTGTTGGGTCCGTGTTACGTTTTCCCTGTCGGTGTGAAATTCGTCACCATGGGAGCCGTATCTGGGTCAGGCAGAATGCACCCAAGTTTTGCACTGGGAGCAAAATGTAAAACTTCCCGAAAAAATTTTGTTCAAAAAAGAGCTTGAGGACAAGAACCATTACGGGCATTCCCCCTCCCCCTACCCCCCCCCCCCCCCCCTCCCCCACCAACTTCCATCCTCTCTCATCCAAACCTCTCCTGTTGCATGGTCTAGAATTGAAACTGGCAGGAAAGATGTTGTCTTGGAGCGGCAGCGGCCGGGCAATGACTACCAAAAGGTCCCAATGGCATCTTGCGAGCGGCCGCGGTACTAATTGATTTGACAAGGCCTATTGTGGGCAGGAACAAACACAGGACCAATGGTCTGAAAGGGAAGGTGTTTTTAGGTTAAATGCCAGTACAATAGGCTCCCCAAGGATTAGAAGGGTAAAAGGGAAAACATGGAACTCAGAGGAACAATGAACAGAAACAGGAGTGCATAGGGGGAAAGAGGGATGGAAAAAAATGAGATGGAGTGAGAACAAGATAAAGAGATGGAGGGCTAAAAAGAGAGTGGCTACCATTAAGCAAAACATTTCAAGAAAACAATTACAGAAAAATCCTTCAGAGACATTTTGTGCGTTGAAGTGACAAAGGAGAAAGAATTGCTGGGCAGAAAAGGGAAAAAAAAGAGGAGGGGGGGGGGGGGAGAAGACTGAATCAATGTCACTTCCACTTGGGAGACCAGTAAATGCCTGAATGCAGAGTTGTGTTTGGTCTCTGCTGAATGCACTGTGGGTCTTCTGGGATATGTTGTAGTCCAACCATGAAAAGCGAGGGGGGGGGGGCTGGAGGAAACAGCAAAGCAGGAGAAAGAAAGCAAGTTAGAGAGGGGAGGAAGGAAAGAAAGAAAAGAACAGAACCGGAAAAAAAAAAGGAGCGAGAAAGAAAGAGGGGAAAAACCTGTCTATCAGGAAGTTAATAGGGTTTCTTTGGGCTTTCAGAATAAACATTGGAGTTTACCCTATTGAGTGTGCCTGCTCAACTATACCAGTGTTGGCAGGTTCATCGAGGGTTTGTGACATATTTTAGTTGGATGTGGAGAACTTTTTCCATCAGGAAATGTTGGGGGGCTTTTGTGCAGGTGGGGGGGGGGGGGGGGAAGAGATAAAAGGTGGGGTGGTTAAAGGACAAGTTCACCTTCATTAACATAATGATTGAGAGAATGCAGCAATATTAGTAGAACACATCCATGAAAGTTTGAGGAAAATTGGACAATCGATGCAAAAGTTATGAATTTTTAAAATTTTTGAGTTGGAACCGCTGGATGAGGAGACTACTAAGGCTCGTGATGTCATATGAGTACAACAGTATAAAGAAAATGTAAAGAAAATTCAACATATTTTCACTTTTTTCGCATAATAAAAGAGCACTTGACTTGCCTCTTTCTAAAGGCAATGGGAATAATATTACCCATAACATATGTCAGTAATGAGTCAAGGGAATGTGTACTTTTTTCAAAAGATGAAATTTTGTGAAATTCTCTTTATATTTTCCTTATAATGTTGTACGCATGTGACATCATACACTGCAGTAGTCTTCTCATCCAGCGGTGACTGCACAAAAACTTCAAAAATTCATAACTTTTGAATGGATTGTTCGATTTTCCTCAAACTTTCAATGATGTGTTCTATTAATATTGCTACATTCTCTCAATCCTTATGTTAATGAAGGTGAACTTGTCCTTTAAGAGGTCACAAGAAAGAAACATTATTTTTAAGATTTTTGTACAACTGTGTGTTCTATTACTATAGCAATAAAACCTGTCAACTTCGGTGAAGATTTTACCATGCGTTTTCAAGAAAAAAGATGAAAATGTACAACTTTATAAAGAATTCTGTTTGGATCCGCCATGCACAACTTGAACTACAGTCACCAACCAACTTATAGCACAAACTTAGCTCTATCATTTCTGGTTCCAGAGAAGAAGATTTTTAAAGATTCCTTAATTAGAAGGCTTTGTCCCCCCCCCCCCCCCCCCCCCACACCATGCACAAACTTGAAAACTACAGCGTAACTTAGCTGTATCGCTTTTGGTTCCAGAGAAGAAGATTTTTAAAGATTCTGAAGATAGGGAGGGAGGAGTGAAATAAAGAAAATTACATCCATGGATAAAAAGTCTTGCTCTGCCATTCTTTTAGGATGCAAAGAAGCAAACTAGAGATGGACTACAAGACACAGATCAATCAAAAATATCAAAACCATTTCCTCAGCCAATCAGCAGGCAGGGGGACTCAATCATGGTACGGTAATTAAAATATCATCATTACCTCAAATCTCGGTCCAAAATTTGCCGAAGTGAAGCTCGGTAAAAACCAAGCAAAAACCATGCTTATGATGAACCAGTGCTGTGAATCATCCAATACAAGCTTTGCTTCAAAATCCTTGACTCTGGCTTGGAAT
This sequence comes from Diadema setosum, assembly GCF_964275005.1. Classification (NCBI taxonomy): domain Eukaryota; kingdom Metazoa; phylum Echinodermata; class Echinoidea; order Diadematoida; family Diadematidae; genus Diadema; species Diadema setosum. The sequence continues at coordinate 21,486,307 of NC_092702.1, read as the reverse complement.
GACCCTGACAATAAATTTTATCAGGTTTGTAATGGTAAACCACAAATGCTATTATTGAAGGTTAAAAGATGACAAGATGTTTGATATAAACTTCCTGTTTCCATCAGTGAACAAACATTGAGTTCATTTGAGGGACAAAGTTCAAGACTATCACCTATGAGCTCTTGCGTTCTCACCAAAACAAGATGTCGGTCAACTGGAAAAAAAAAAAAAAAAAATCTGCAGGGACTGTTTTGATTGACAGTGTCACAAGCAACATACAACATATGATGCACAAATGATACAAGATATCACACAGATAATAGGTGTAGACTTTGGTACCATAGCCATGTCTCAGTCTGCATGCATGAAACTCGAAAAGTTGTTCCCCCACCTTCATTTATGTAATGACACCAAGGCCCTCTTGCATGAAAAGAAAATATATGCAATCAAGCATACCTTGGAAAGTCAGATAATCAAAATGTTTATAAGTCAGGCATCAGCCAATCAGAATTGAGAATTCATATTTAGGCCTATGTGTGATATTCTGTCTTACCAAACTACTGTAGTCTACATAGGTCCTATATTTCTTATGTCAACTTTTTTTTTTTCAACACATTCCTGATCTCAGGGTAGTCATGCATACCACAACACAAAAGCTGACAATCATTGGAAAATGTGATCTCAGCCATTCATCTCTCAGAAGCCAAACTGAGAGGTGTCTTTGAATACCTATGTGGCTGTTCTAGGTCAGAGAGTTCGAGGAGGTGCAAGTTTATAGCTTGAACTTCAGGGCCTTCTGACTGGAAAGCTCTTAAGTCGATCAGCTCGAGCCAAACCCTTTTTGATGGGTACATGTCTGCATAATTAATATACTCAACTAGAAAAGCACTCTGAGAGCGCAGACCTCCGCCAAGAGTTACTTTCCACCGATGATCTTGCTCTTCCCAAAGAGATTTTTTTCTCCTCTCCACCACAAGGGAAAAGCTCTTTGGGCTCTTCTATAGAGATCAGTGATTTCCACCCATAGGTATACATGCTGAAAAATTGCCCGATTTCCCAATATGTAGAAGCCTTTGTTACGTCATAAACCCTCAGCTGCGCGGCGCGCCTCGCCCTAGCAGAAACTAGAGCACGCACTTTAGTGCGTCCATGCAAACCTCAAATACGCGCAGTCTGAACTCCTAAGTTCATTGACCCTACCTGCCAAAATGTCAAAAATCCTTCATAAATTCCCCAAAAATTCTCGGTTCACTACCAAAATTTAATCATCTGTTACTTGTATCATTCTAAACCTTTCCTGCAAGTTTCATTCAAATCTGTTAACTACTTTTTGAGTTATTTTGCACATGGACAAACTAACTCACAAATGAACACACAAACCAACGGTAATGAAAACATAACCTCCTCCCTTGGCGGAGGTAACAAGCCCCACCTCACATGCACAGGTTACGGTACCCCTCTCTATAAAACCACTCTGGCTGCTGGAATTAGTTGGGCCTAGATCATTTCACCATCCAGTGACCTGTTCTTACATGAAGTCATTTGAAAAGTGTTTCATCTTTAATGGCAATTACCATGGCAACAGATTGACAGCAACCAATCAGCTGTGTAGTTGTCACCATGGTTACCATGCTTGGTGTACTGTAACATATTATGAGTGCATATCTTTCCACAATATCAACACAAAATTCCTATGATTGGATATATTTTAATGGAGTCACAAATAAAAGTCATATTTTCTGCATAACTGACAATCTGTGCTTTTCAGATTGTTTGATATCTACTACAGATCATTCCAAATGGTCGGTGTTCTAGAGTCTATTGGGAATGCAACCATCATGGTGAGCCTTTGCCCTTCAAACAATTAACATTTATGTCATTTACAATAGATCTATAGTCTAGATAGCAACAACTTTTTCTCTTTGTATTTCTGATGAATTTCTAATCCATATGATTCATACCAGTAACAGGTATCATGTACCTGAACAACAAAAAAACAAAAACAACAACCATTAAAAACAATAAGTGGCATCATAAGCATTCAAAATTTCTTTGGCAAATACCACTAACAGTTTCAGTGAAATCCATGGACAAAAATAAAACATACATGAAAACTCTAGAGTAATCATCCCTGTTTGTGGCAGGGACCATTTCATTTGTTGATGATATAAGCCTAATCAGGCAAGACTAAGAGAGTACCCTCACTTTCCATACTGGTAACACTTGTGAGCAGACCACCTCTACTTGAAACTCTTGAACTGCGACCAGCAGCCCCATACGCATTCCCAGTGTACTTACGCTATGCGCATGGGGCTGCTGGTCGCAGTTATTGAAACTCGTGCTTTTGTTCTAAAGAGGGACTAAGCACACCCGACGGTCTTTAGCTGTTTTATCAATGAATGAAACTGCCCCTGCTGCAAATAGGCATCCTGTCACAAACAGGGATGGTTACTCTATTCGTACTGGTATTGTCTACCGGTACATGTACTTGATGATCTTAAAGTAAAATGTTCAAAGACATTCATCAGGACAGGAGTTATTTTATTAATATCAAAATTTTATTAACATCAAATCCAGCACTTGTCCGAATTCACTTCTTTTCGTTACGACCACAGCCTCACAGGACTTTGAAAGTGATAGTACATGTACCTACCCTCCATAGCAGTTACAAGTTCTTCCCCGCCTCCGTGGAAACTAAATATCAAACATCAGATCTTCAGACAATTCATCAGTCATTTTCACTGGTAGTTGATCAGTCCCATCGAAAAACAATAATTTGGGTCACTTTACCCAAAACCACTGATCTCATGCGAAATCAGTGCATGCAGCAGGTTGATAACGCTGCATACCAAAGAGCGTACAACCCTAAGAGGGTGTACTCTCTCGATTTTGCGTAGTACGCTCACGGGCAGGTGCGAGCGCCATTTTAGGAAGCAAAGCGATCGATAGCGGGCGGATTTTTACGTGACCCTCAATGGAGAGGTATATGCCTCCCTTTCATTTTCTCCCTTTTAGGGAGGCATACAGGGTAAAAGAAGAACTTCGGACCTCATTACGGCATTTATAAGTATCATTCCTGCCTAAGAACGAAATATAATGAATAAATGCTCTTAATATCCAATCTGTAGTCCCTTAATGATAGGGAGTATACTATAAACCATGATGTGTGATATGCATGAGGGTGCTCACAACTTCAGAGCCCTCTCTCTCTCCACCCCCCCCCCCCCTCTCTCCTCCCTCTCAACACTTCTCTTGGTCAACGATGTAGGCTATTAAATATACCATGATTTTTCCCTAGAACAACCAATAGAAATCATTATAGTTGTTGTTGTTTTGGTTTTAATGGCGTGTATCACTAAAGATTGGGTATTTATAGGGGGCGGGGGGGGGGGGGGCTTAGAGGATGTCTCCCTCCCACGCGAGGAAGCTTTTGCATGCTCAGAATTGATATGATTTGGTGCACATTTTGGCGGAATATTTGCAATTTTTGATTTTAAAAAAAGAGAGCTAGGAATCAGGGAAAATGTGGCTAAATTCGTTATTCGCGACCTCTTTATCCAAGATCGACATATAATGCGTGTCTTCATTGTGTAAGAGGTGGACCGAAGGAGCCGGGGAGGGAGCCTATGCATTTTCAGAATTAAAATGCAACCATGTGATGCACACCTTTGGTGGAATATTTGAGAATTCTCAATCAAATATTTGTAATCTTCAACATGTTCGCATTGCAGATCATCGTGACAAGGTCTATGAAGACTGCTAAAAAAGAAAAATAAGAATACTAAGTTTGAAAATATAGGGGGGATGATCCTCAGAAAAAAAAAATCCAGGGAACACGTCCCCCCCCCCCCTCCCAAAGATGTTTTATAAGGCCAAAAGGACAGGGGCGAAAGAGAGGGAGAGAGGGAGAAGGAGAGGGAGATAAGGAGAGAAAAGCGTTTCAGTATAGCTCGAACTTTGAGGGATACAGATTCGAAAATAATAGACATTTCTTCATTTTTTTTCTTTTCATCTTTAGGCATAATGATGCTTCTAAATGGGAACTTCAGGTCTTTAACAAAGCTATACCGCTATTTGCCCCCTTAAAAGGGAGAAAATGAAGGGGAGGCAGAATTCTTCTTTAGGTCATGTATTAGACGCTCCCGATAATCCAGCGGTTTGCTTCCTAAAATGGCCGCCGTTGAGCTCCGTAGCGTACTACACCTGTTTACGTGTAGAATCGCGCGAGTAGACCCTCTTAGGATTGTACGCTCTTTGCTGCATACCATTGGTGCATATACGAGACGCGTACCCATTTTACTCTGCCTAACCTTTCATGCAAGGATCAAAAGATGGCGCTATTTCCTTACATACACACTGACATACACTTTGGACATTTAACTGTCTTGCGCTTAATTCCACTCTTCATGACTTGAATGGGGCCTGACTGCGGAAATGGGTCAAGATTTATGTGGGAAAGGGGCGGGGTTAGAATGAACGAGTGGTGGTGCATTTAAAGGATGAGTATTGGGCGGAGCGGGGGGGGGGGGGGGGGGGGGAGTGGCTATCATTAGACATTGTTTCTGTCGTGTTCTCTGGGTTGTAGAATTTGAAAAGGCATTCAAAACACAGAAAACCCTTAGCAGTAAAGATTACTGTAAAACACAATAATTTTCACAGCATGAAAATTTTCGCGAATTGGAGCCGACGGCCTCTAACATTCAACACATATAGTGTAGACAAGAATTTTTGCGAATCTTGGCTCTCGCGAAATTAAAATGTACGCGAACATTCCTCGTTTTACAGTATTCTCGAAAAATTCATCAATCACCAGTAGGCCTAATACTTTCTTTATGATCATCTATGAACCCTATACTTTGGTCAAGTTTCGTGAAAATGACATGGATTTTGAATGAACAGCGTGAGATTTGTGAACCCACCCTGTCAGGGCATCCCTGCATGGGTTTCTGACCAGATTTTTTTGGTCTTACAATGATACCTATAGGTATATGTCGCATGGGTTCACTGCTAGCACAAAACGAGCAAACGAAGCACCACTTTTTTTTTTCTGGAATTAGTAAGCCTTCTTCTACAATTTGGTCAAGTTTCGTGAAAATGACATGGGTTTTGAATGTACAGCGTGAGCTTTATGAACCCACCCTGTCTGGGCATCCCTGCATAGGTTCCTGACCAGATTTTGGGGTCTTACAATGATATATGTCGCATGGGGGCGCAGCTAGCACAAAAACGAGCTAACGAACCCCCACTTTTTATCGTTTCTCTGGAATTAGTAAGCCTTCTTCTACAATTTGGTCAAGTTTCGGGAAAATGACATGGGTTTTGAATGTAAAGCGTGACATTTATCAACCTACCATGTCAGGGTGTCACTGCTTTGGTTCCTGGCCAGATTTTGGGATCTTACAATGATATATGTCGCATGGGGGCGCTCCTAGCACAAAAACGAGCTAACGAACCCCCACTTTTTATTCTTTTTCTGAAATTAGTAAGCCTTTTGCTACAATTTGGTCAAGTTTCGTGAAAATGACATGTCTTTTGAATGTACAGCGTGACATTTATGAACCCACCATGTCGGGACATTCATGCATAGGTTACTGACCAGATTTGGGGGTCTTACGACGATATATATGTCGCACGGGGGCGCTGCTAGCACAAAAACGAGCTAACGAACCCCCACTTTTTATTCTTTTTCTGAAATTAGTAAGCCTTTTGCTACAATTTGGTCAAGTTTCGTGAAAATGACATGTCTTTTGAATGTACAGCGTGACATTTATGAACCCACCATGTCGGGACATTCATGCATAGGTTACTGACCAGATTTGGGGGTCTTACGACGATATGTATGTCGCACGGGGGCGCTGCTAGCACAAAAACGAGCTAACGAAGCCCCACTTTTTATTCTTTTTCTCGAATTAGTAAGCCTTTTGCTACAATTTGGTCAAGTTTCGTGAAAATGACATGTCCTTTGAATGTACAGCGTGAGATTTATGAACCCACCATGTCGGGACATTCATGCATAGGTTACTGACCAGATTTGGGGGTCTAACGACGATATATGTCGCACGGGGGCGCTGCTAGCACAAAAACGAGCCAACGAAGCCCCACTTTTTATTCCTTTTCTGGAATTAGTAAGCCTTCTTCTAGAATTTGGTTAAGTTTCGTGAAAATGACATGGATTTTGAATGTACAGCGTGACATTTATGAACCTACCATGTCAGGGTGTCACTGCTTAGGTTCCTGACCAGATTTTGGGATCTTACAATGATATATGTCGCATGGGGGCGCTCCTAGCACAAAAACGAGCTAACGAACCCCCACTTTTTATTCTTTTTCTGGAATAAGTAAGCCTTCTTCTACAATTTGGTCAAGTTTCGTGAAAATGACATGTCTTTTGAATGTACAGCGTGAGATTTATGAACCCACCATGTCAGGACATTCATGCATAGGTTACTGACCAGATTTGGGGGTCTTACGACGATATATGTCACACGGGGGCGCTGTTAGCACAAAAACGAGCTAACGAAGCCCCACTTTTTATTGTTTTTCTGGAATAAGTAAACCTTCTTCTACAATTTGGTCAAGTTTCGTGAAAATGACATGGGTTTTGAATGCACAGCGTGACATTTATGAACCTACCATGTTAAGGTGCCACTGTTTAGGTTCCTGACCAGATTTTGGGATCTTACAATGATTATATGTCGCATGGGGGCGCTCCTAGCACTAAAACGAGCAAACGAACCCCCACTTTTTATTCTTTTTCTGGAATAAGTAAGCCTTCTTCTACAATTTGGTCAAGTTTCGTGAAAATGACATGGATTTTAAATGTACAGCGTGAGATTTATGAACCCACCATGTCAGGACATTCATGCATAGGTTCCTGACCAGATTTGGGGGTCTAACGACGATATATGTCGCATGGGGGTGCTCCTAGCACAAAAACGAGCTAAAGAACCCCCTCTTTTTATTCTTTTTCTGGAATTAGTTAGCCTTTTGCTACAATTTGGTCAAGTTTCGTGAAAATGACATGTCTTTTGAATGTACAGCGTGAGATTTATGAACCCACCATGTCAGGACATTCATCAATAGGTTACTGACCAGATTTGGGGGTCTTACGACGATATAATATGTCACACGGGGGCGCTGTTAGCACAAAAACGAGCTAACGAAGCCCCACTTTTTATTCTTTTTCTCGAATTAGTATGCCTTCTTCTACAATTTGGTAAAGTTTCGTGAAAATGACATGGGTTTTGAATGTAGAAAGTGAGATTTATGAACCAACCCTGTCAGGGCATCCTTATAGGTTCCTGACCAGCTTTTGGGGTCTTACGATGATACATATCGCATTGGGGCGCAGCTAGCACAAAAACGAGCTAACGAAGCCCCCTTTTTTATTCTTTTTTTTTTTTAATAAGTAAGCCTTCTTCTACAGTTTGGTCAAGTTTGGTGAAAATGACATGTCTTTTGAGCGTACAGCGTGAGATATATGAACCCACCATGTCAGGGCATCCCTGCATAGGTTCCTGACCAGATTTTGGGGTCTTACATGATATATGTCGCATGGGGGCGCTGTTAGCACAAAAACGAGCTAACGAAGCCCCACTTTTTATTCTTTTTCTGGAATAAGTAAACCTTCTTCTACAATTTGGTCAGGTTTCGTGAAAATGACATGGGTTTTGAATGCACAGCGTGACATTTATGAACCTACCATGTTAAGGTGTCACTGCTTAGGTTCCTGACCAGATTTTGGGATCTTACAATGATATATGTCGCATGGGGGCGCTCCTAGCACAAAAACGAGCTAACGAACCCCCACTTTTTATTCTTTTTCTGGAATTAGTAAGCCTTCTTCTACAATTTGGTCAAGTTTCGTGAAAAAGACATGGATTTTAAATTTACAGCGTGAGATTTATGAACCCACCATGTCAGGACATTCATGCATAGGTTACTGACCAGATTTTGGGATCTTCCAATGATATATGTAGCATGGGGGTGCTCCTAGCACTAAAACGAGCTAACGAACCCCCACTTTTTATTCTTTTTCTGGAATTAGTTAGCCTTTTGCTACAATTTGGTCAAGTTTCGTGAAAATGACATGTCTTTTGAATGTACAGCGTGAGATTTATGAACCCACCATGTCAGGACATTCATGCATAGGTTACTGACCAGATTTGGGGGTCTTACGACGATATATGTCACACGGGGGCGCTGTTAGCACAAAAACAAGCTAACGAAGCCCCACTTTTTATTCTTTTTCTCGAATTAGTATGCCTTCTTCTACAATTTGGTCAAGTTTCGTGAAAATGACATGGGTTTTGAATGTAGAACGTGAGATTTATGAACCCACCCAGTCAGGGCATCCTTATAGGTTCCTGACCAGCTTTTGGGGTCTTACGATGATATATATCGCATTAGGGCGCAGCTAGCACAAAAACGAGCTAACGAACCCCCACTTTTTATCGTTTCTCTGGAATTAGTAAGCCTTCTTCTACAATTTGTTCAAGTTTCGTGAAAATGACATGGGTTTTGAATGTACAGCGTGACATTTATGAACCTACCATGTCAGGGTGTCACGTCTTAGGTTCCTGACCAGATTTTGGGGTCTTACAATGATATTTGTCGCATGGGGGCGCTGCTAGCACAAAAACAAGCCAACGAAGCCCCACTTTTTATTCTTTTTCTGGAATTAGTAAGCCTTCTTCTAGAATTTGGTTAAGTTTCGTGAAACTGACATGGGTTTTGAATGTACAGCGTGACATTTATGAACCTACCATGTCAGGGTGTCACTGCTTAGGTTCCTGACCAGATTTTGGGATCTTCCAATGATATATGTCGCATGGGGGTGCTCCTAGCTCAAAAATGAGCTAACGAACCCCCACTTTTCATTCTTTTTCTGGAATTAGAAAGCCTTTTGCTACAATTTGGTCAAGTTTCGTGAAAATGACATGTCTTTTGAATGTACTGCGTGAGATTTATGAACCCATCATGTCAGGCCATTCATGCATAGGTTACTGACCAGATTTGGGGGGTCTTACGACGATATGTCACACGGGGGCGCTGTTAGCACAAAAACGAGCTAACGAAGCCCCACTTTTTATTGTTTTTCTGGAATAAGTAAACCTTCTTCTACAATTTGGTCAGGTTTCGTGAAAATGACATGGGTTTTGAATGCACAGCGTGACATTTATGAACCTACCATGTTAAGGTGTCACTGCTTAGATTCCTGACCAGATTTTGGGATCTTACAATGATATATGTCGCATGGGGGCGCTCCTAGCACAAAAAACGAGCTGAAGAACCCCCACTTTTTATTCTTTTTCTGGAATTAGTAAGCCTTCTTCTACAATTTGGTCAAGTTTCGTGAAAAAGACATGGATTTTAAATTTACAGCGTGAGATTTATGAACCCACCATGTCAGGACATTCATGCATAGGTTACTGACCAGATTTTGGGATCTTCCAATGATATATGTAGCATGGGGGTGCTCCTAGCACTAAAACGAGCTAACGAACCCCCACTTTTTATTCTTTTTCTGGAATTAGTTAGCCTTTTGCTACAATTTGGTCAAGTTTCGTGAAAATGACATGTCTTTTGAATGTACAGCGTGAGATTTATGAACCCACCATGTCAGGACATTCATGCATAGGTTACTGACCAGATTTGGGGGTCTTACGACGATATATGTCACACGGGGGCGCTGTTAGCACAAAAACAAGCTAACGAAGCCCCACTTTTTATTCTTTTTCTCGAATTAGTATGCCTTCTTCTACAATTTGGTCAAGTTTCGTGAAAATGACATGGGTTTTGAATGTAGAACGTGAGATTTATGAACCCACCCAGTCAGGGCATCCTTATAGGTTCCTGACCAGCTTTTGGGGTCTTACGATGATATATATCGCATTAGGGCGCAGCTAGCACAAAAACGAGCTAACGAACCCCCACTTTTTATCGTTTCTCTGGAATTAGTAAGCCTTCTTCTACAATTTGTTCAAGTTTCGTGAAAATGACATGGGTTTTGAATGTACAGCGTGACATTTATGAACCTACCATGTCAGGGTGTCACGTCTTAGGTTCCTGACCAGATTTTGGGGTCTTACAATGATATTTGTCGCATGGGGGCGCTGCTAGCACAAAAACAAGCCAACGAAGCCCCACTTTTTATTCTTTTTCTGGAATTAGTAAGCCTTCTTCTAGAATTTGGTTAAGTTTCGTGAAACTGACATGGGTTTTGAATGTACAGCGTGACATTTATGAACCTACCATGTCAGGGTGTCACTGCTTAGGTTCCTGACCAGATTTTGGGATCTTCCAATGATATATGTCGCATGGGGGTGCTCCTAGCTCAAAAATGAGCTAACGAACCCCCACTTTTCATTCTTTTTCTGGAATTAGAAAGCCTTTTGCTACAATTTGGTCAAGTTTCGTGAAAATGACATGTCTTTTGAATGTACTGCGTGAGATTTATGAACCCATCATGTCAGGCCATTCATGCATAGGTTACTGACCAGATTTGGGGGGTCTTACGACGATATGTCACACGGGGGCGCTGTTAGCACAAAAACGAGCTAACGAAGCCCCACTTTTTATTGTTTTTCTGGAATAAGTAAACCTTCTTCTACAATTTGGTCAGGTTTCGTGAAAATGACATGGGTTTTGAATGCACAGCGTGACATTTATGAACCTACCATGTTAAGGTGTCACTGCTTAGATTCCTGACCAGATTTTGGGATCTTACAATGATATATGTCGCATGGGGGCGCTCCTAGCACAAAAAACGAGCTGAAGAACCCCCACTTTTTATTCTTTTTCTGGAATTAGTAAGCCTTCTTCTACAATTTGGTCAAGTTTCGTGAAAATGACATGGGTTTTGAATGTAGAACGTGAGATTTATGAACCCACCCAGTCAGGGCATCCTTATAGGTTCCTGACCAGCTTTTGGGGTCTTACGATGATATATATCGCATTAGGGCGCAGCTAGCACAAAAACGAGCTAACGAACCCCCACTTTTTATTCTTTTTCTGGAATTAGTAAGCCTTCTTCTACAATTTGGTCAAGTTTCGTGAAAATGACATGGATTTTAAATGTACAGGGTGAGATTTATGAACCCACCATGTCAGGACATTCATGCATAGGTTATTGACCAGATTTTGGGATCTTCCAATGATATATGTCGCATGGGGGTGCTCCTAGCACTAAAACGAGCTAACGTACAGTATAAGTTTTAATTTAAATTTTAATTTCAATTTTATTTCCATTTCCATTGAATAAACAGGGAAAATTATATACAATACATTTACAGAACATATATTATTTGTAACAATTTCAAAGAAAACGGACAAGTGGTCACGAGTAACAACAGAAATTCCTTTCTAAGGTATTATACATAATACAAAGATTAGAATAGAAATGGAGGGTCCCACTAAAAAGCAAAGTTTGTAGGGTATGGGACCCTCGGAAAATACGTACACAAAATCAAAGAAACCAATGTCAAGTGACATGAAATTAACTCAGGAAGGAAAAAAGAAAGACAAAAAAAAAAAAAAAAGGAAAAAGAAGAAAAAGGGGAAATGAGACTATGGTACAACACACGCCAGGATCATAAAACCCTAGTTTTATGAACCCACCCTGTCAGGGCATCCCTCCATAGGTTCCTGACCAGATTTTGGGAACTTACGATGATATATGTCGCATGGGGGCGCTGCTCGCACAAAAACGAGCTCATGAACCCCCACTTTTTATTGTTTTTTCTGGAATTAGTAAGCCTTCATCTACAATTTGGATAAGTTTCGTGAAAATGACATGGGTTTTGAATGTACAGCATATGCTTTATGAACCTTGTCCTTAAGCTCACCCCGAACAGAAATCGTCGATGTGAAGGACTTAAGAGATTTCGGTATTTTCTGCCGCGTAAGGGCGCTTCTTGCTCAAGAATGAGAGTGTAAACCCTAACTTTAAAACCTTTTCCTCGTTTTGGGTACCTGTCTCTGTAATTCTTGCAAATTTGGAGAAAATATCGTGGATTTTGAAAGAATTATGGAGATTTAAGTTTGTCATCGCAGATTTTGTTGCCAATCATGGTCTTGATCCTGTAACGCTATCATTTTGGTACAGCACGGCAGATTAGTCATGTTCTTCAAAGTCCCGTAGAAGAAAAACAAGCACATCAACCTATGGTTTTATTTTCATATTTGGGCTTCTGATGGGTCAAAGTTACGGTGTGGAAGGTTTGAAGAAAATGACATGGACTTCACTTTAACTGAAGAACGTCCTTAAATGCTCTATAAACGCGACTTATTGTGTACTCTGTTTTTACAAAAAGTCCCGACCGTGGAACCCCCGCTCGGTCGCTTCGCTCCCTCGCCGATGACTTCACACCATCACATAATGTGCCCCCGTCGAGATTTTGCCACCCCCCCCCCAAAAAAAAAAAAAAAAATAAATAAATAAATAAATAAATAAATCAAGAAAAAAAAAATAAAAAAAAAATAAAAACCAAAAGTGTTCTGGCGCGCTTGCACAACAGTAATATTCCTTGCAATGTATTACAATATAGACATAAATTCCTATCTATTTCTGACCAGTCCTCATCAGAATGGTCACACTAATTTCCTTTGATTAAAAACGAAACAAAACAAAACAAAAATTGTATGCTCACCGATCCGTCACTGTGAGATCTTGGGAGCTTTGATCCTGTTGAGTATGAAAGGCTACAAGGCTCTTGACACTGGAGGGCGACATTTCACTTCTGGTCACAGCCAGCTTGTACTTATACTTCTGTACAGGGTACGGGTAAGCACACAGTGACACTGCAGGGTAAGCACACAGTACTGTCCTACTTTGGCAAAAGGAAGCAAGTGACATTGAGTACAAATGCTACAAATGAAGAAAATATGTTTTTTTGGAAGGCCCTTCTACATATAAATTTGTGATGAGAAATGATTTCGGTATTCGTGCAAGTCATATAGTGATGCACTTTTGACAATTCGAAGAATTTTGATATTCCCATAGAAACTCATAATTATGTAACTGGCTTCCTTTTGCCAAAGTATTATAGATTTTGTAGCAAACATGATAAATCTGGCAAAAGGAAGCAAGTGACAATCATATCATAAGGAAAATTAGATTTTTTTATTCAATTAAAGAAATGTTTTTATACTTACATATTTTGGCATTCACAGCATGTTTTTATGATGTTAAGGACAAACACATGATCTTTTAAAGAAAATAATTTGTTGCCATGGCAACAGCCGAAGACGTCATTTAGAAAAAACGGCAACAGGTGATTTCTGGTTCAGCATGCCCAAAATAGAGGAAAGAGCACAAAATTTTAAACTCTACAGAAATTGATCATTTATTTCATTCTTTTTCTTTTTAATGAAATACCTTTTCTTTGTATTAAAAAAGTTTTTCCTCATGTTGTTGCCATAACAACAATAATAATGTGGGATGAACATAGTAAAAAAAGCTGACAATCATCATAGTAATTTCTAATGAGTATAGGCCCCCCTATGCTACGCAATATTTTCATGTTTTCATGCTTTTCATGAAAATATCGTTATTTTCTTTTTATAACAGTTGTTACCATGGCAATCGTTATTGCTATGAGGTAACCATGACATTCCGAAATTGTGATTTTTAATCTTTTTAAAGAAATATGTTTCTATTGATATATTTTGGAAATTGCAGCATGTTTTTATGATGTTTAATGAAGAATACATGTTCTTTTAAAGAAAATAGCTTGTTGCCATGGCAACGGCTGAAGACGTCATTTAGAAAAATGGCAACAGGTGGATTCATGTTCAGCACCCGCAAAATTAGGGAAATAGCACAAAAAAAATCAAAATCAACAGAAAATTCTAAGAACGCCCCAATATTGTGACAACTCGCCGTCTTCAATAATACATAGATTATGCATGCATTGTGTCACTGATCCACTGATCTCCATGTAACTATCAGTGCACTGATCACTGTGAATGTGCATGTAATTTGCTGTTCACATCGATTGGCTGCTGAAGCATTAGGAGGGCCTGAGCAGTATGAGTGGTGGATTGTGATTGGTCAATTTAGTTTGCTGTTACTTGCTTCCTTTTGCCAATTTTTTTTTTTCATGCAATTTTGTGCACTTGCTTCCTTTTGTCATCCGAATATCTCAGAAACTGGCCAAATTGTAACTTTTGGATTTTTCAATTTAGAACATGCCTCAAATATGCCAAATCAATAAAAAAGTCAATATCCATAAAAATGTCACTTGCTTCCTTTTGCCAAAGTAGGGCAGAGTAGCACCTTTTCATGAAGTCATCACAGATAAGTCTTTACATCAATCTCAGAATGGCCAAAGTTGTTCACAGCTATGAGAGTTATATTTTCAGAGAGAAGTAAAATCCATTTCATGAAGTCTCTCATACGTCTGATTTTATGTGATGACCTTTTCATAAAAATGAAATGGATTTTAGTGAAGTCTCCCGTAAGTGTGTCTTATGAGAGAAAAGTCTTACTTTTAAGAGAGTTGTGAAAACAAAGGCAAATTTTGTAATACATGTATAAAAAAACAGTTCTATCAGACTGATTTGCATTTCCCTTTCCTTGTCCTTGAACTCTACATTCAACCTGCTGTATCTGGGCAGCTGAACCGGGATTGATTACCTCTATAAAAATGACATCATTTTTTTACTAATGAAAGTAAAATGCCACATCATGTTCAGTCTGCTGCCTATTGAACAGACACAACGGGAGATGTTTCAATACAATTCAATATTTAATCAGAAAGTATTGCAACCTGTTTAAAAGTTGCACGTTTTCATGAACCAGTACCAGTTGTAACAATATACAAATCATATATAAGACTATAATACCCACACACAACTTTCCCATCAATTTATACTCACAATATCAAAATCGTATTTTTGATCGACAGCCCAGAACTCACCTCTCCATTCTTTTATAAGTTATCACTAGTCATCGAATCTGCAATACATGTGGTATTGATTCAGTTCATACTTTCAAATCATTGCTCTTAAAAGAAAAGTGACACTAAAAGTGGAAATTTTCACGGTGTTGAAATTTTTGCACATTTCGCGCAACCAAAAACTAGTGCGAAAATAAAAGCATGCGAATACTTGTTGTGTGCCATATGTTCCAGAAGTGGACGTTTTGATTCTGTGGAATTAAAAACATGCGGAACTCGTCTCACCTGGTCGGAGGCAAAAACTTATTAGTGCGAAAATATCTACCTTTACAGTTGTGAATGCAGTACACTCTATTTGTGCCCAGGTCAATGGGAGACTCCTTGGGTTATGGCAATATCTCTCCACTGACTTTGCATGTTCAATTATAACCAATGTCGTTCAAAGTATCATAAACATGCATGGCACACACATAATTTCCTAACTGTTCCATTTGCTCACTTTATCTTTTTTCTTCTTTTTTTTTTTGAAAAAAGTCAATTTAGATTTAGCTTAGCATTTCACTGATATTTAAGACACCATGTGTACATTTCATGCAAAGTGATTGCTTTGCTTGTAGTAAGTCTCCTTTTCAAATCAATCATAGCTACTAACAATTTAAATACCAGGTAAAAGAAATGTTCACCAACAATCATAATCATTTGAGTGACATATGTTTTGAAAATATGTGCTTTCAATGTCTGTAAGTTTGTGTTTTTTACTCAAATTGTATTTTGTATGTGATGCAAGGCCCTTTGGCAGAGCAGCTCCGAGTGAGCTGAAAGGGCTATACCCTGCCAGAAGAAAATGGAATAAATACATGTAAATTAATTTTTGTCCTCTTGAAGAGCTATATATATCTCACAGGTTACTTTCTCTAAGTATATCAGAATTATATATTTTGAAATTGCATTTAGTTATTCAGCAGGTCATTGATCTCTTTTATCTTTCAATAATAGGAAAGATGATAGAAATACATGTAAAAACTTTGGGGACAGGAAGCTCCCAACATGAGAAATCACAACCAATTGATGCTACTTCTCTTATAACCAAAATACATTAAAAATAAATTCATATGGAACAGTAAAGCTTTTCAACAGTTTATCTTCATCAAATATTCCATCAAATTCACACACTAAACACAGAAATCAGATAATCACAACTTGTATTTTATCAAGTTATTTTTATTGAGAAAACAGATGTCTGCACTTCTCAGATGACTTGGAGTCAATATTTTTGATATCTTTCTCATGACAATTAGTCAAATATCAGATAGCAATATTCAGATTGAAATAAAAAAAGACAAGCAAACATGAAAACAGCATGCAATCATGTACTGAAGAATCAAATATAAAATGATTGGGAATCCATTCTTCGGAAGCACGCATATAATGCTGGCCAATGATTATAAGGTTTCAGAAGAGAAACATCAATTCGTAACTGCTGTCTTCATATGTGTGATTTATGTACAAAAGGTGCCCAATTCATAGCACATTCCAGCAAGCAGGATTGTAGATGTAAGACATCAATGAATCTATAAAGGGCACAGTGAGCAAACCAATCATGTAATAGTCCAGGCTAGGCTCCATAGAAAGTGCACCTAACCTTGTTTTTTAATATATACAATGCTTTTTGATGGTTTCTTGTCAATTCGAGGGTGCTGATTCCAAATCCGATTGATGCCACTCGCGTAACCTTGAGCATTTTCGGCAAAATGCAAAAATCCAAAATGGCCGCCAGATATGCTAATTTGGCCATTATAATCCCAGTTATGTCAATTTTATGACCAATTATTCCATCAAAGTTCTTAAAATTTTTGTTCCTTGAGTACTTCTACTCGCACATGCACGAAATATTTCATTAGAAGAGGTACATTTAATATTTCAAGCTTATTTTCAATTCAAAATGGCCGCCACTCCTATACTCCTGTACTATATGAATGGCAAAAAAAAAAAATATGTATAGAAATAGAAGACGAATTTTCAGTCACATACCTACGCTTTTATCAAGTTTTGCATGTGCAATGCAAATCTGATGAGTGCCACTAGCAAAACAAGCAAACAAACAAGCAAACAAACAGAAAATTTATTGTTTTTAGGCTTATTGTATTCTTCTTTATACAAAACTTCAAAATGGATCCCATTCATATACCCTTGCACAATATGAACGACAAAGTGTACATGGAAATAAACAAATTTTCTTTTATTTCTGTCACTCAGGTACGCTGTTTTATTTGTGTGCTGATTATAAATCAGAAAGTTGTTAGTAACAAAAACTGTTTTATTTTTTTGATGCAAACATCCAAATTTGCTACCTAAATCTGAATTTTTCCATAGGAATTTGGAAAAGTCCACCAAAGCTTGAATTGACGCCAACATCAAAATTGTTTATCAGGAATCATTACATATTATGAACATTTGATACCTACTTGCCTTGAGATGTTCAGCATCATAATATTCACTCTGATTTACTGAATTAAAAGGCTGAATCCTAAATGATAACACAAATGAAATTTCCAATTACCTGTCCTGTTCTACATTATCTAAAAGCGATATTATACAAACCTTTCAGTCCCCTCATCCGAGAAGGAACATGAGGCAGGGGAAAGTGGAAAAAAGGGACCACCTCACTTCCTGTCGTCAAATCTTTGAAATGAAAACAATGCCCAAAAGTTTTTCATGTTAACCCAGATGACTTATATATGGTAGATGAATTTTACCACCATCTTTTTTCGGAGTGAATGTGTTTGCGTATATGATGTCAAGGGAGACTCTGAGATCTGTACAGTGCTGCCTCATTCTGAAAACAGTGTTATAACAACTTCACACTGCTTGTCTTTAATCTTCAGCACTTGCAGATTCAGGATTGCTCTACATGTAGGTAACTAGACCAGCTGTGTTAGGACTCTGAATGATGGCCTCCTTAATGGTGGCTGTAAACTAACTCCACTAGAGCTCTTTTTACATGGTGACATAACATTCACTTCACGTAAGAAGTTTGCAAATGATCTTGACTTTACGTCTCATAGAAAGTCCTTGGGTGACATCAGCCGAGTACTGACCCATCGGAAGACAATAAAGGAGTACTTCACCTTCTGGAGACTTTGCCCCAACCTTCTCTAAACACGATAGCATTGGGGCATTTCATGAAGCGTTTTGTCTGACAAATTTGTCTGACAAAGTTGCTCTCAGCCAATCAGATGCAAGAATTTTAGTAGCTTATAACAGTGTGTTAAAAAGAAAAGATCTGACCAAACGCTCCATGAAATGCCCCCTTGAACAACCTGCCATCAATGCGTCTGAAATCCCTTAAGCCTAGATTTCCCTCCCGTAACTTGAAAGCTTTGACCCCAAAACAGGTTGGTGCAGATGCTGGTCGGATGTCATCTCTGATACCACCTAAGTTACCTACAACTGTCTCTGACCTGTCAACAAAGCCATAGGTCTTCAACGGGTGGTGATCAAGCAAGTCTTCATGTCTTCATTCTGTTTCTATGGCAAATAATCGTCCTCTGACCCCTGAGGAAGTGCTGAACATCACCAGATGTGGTTGCAATTAAAGCAATTGCAGGACTAATATATGCATCTGTAGCCTGAGAATTCTGCAGATTTGGGGCTGATGTCGCCTTCTGCCAAACATCCAATTAAAGGGTTCTTTAAAGACAACAATAATAACAGTTGACTGAATGAGATCATGATGTCAAAGTGTATATTATCAACACCTGGGAACTGTGAGAGAACTGAAAGAGGTATCTCACATTGCTCCTTGGTTGATGTTTAATGAATAGTTTGTACGGTATTTCGTTTGGACAGTTTCGTTTAGGCCTTCACCAGATTTTGTTGTTTTAATTCAAGAAGAAAATCAAGTTTGCTCGATAATATCAAGGCGGTACTTCTAAATTATATCATATCAAAGTGATGGAGGTTATGATCCATTTCAAACTCGCCTCAGGACTCCTCCCTCCCACCCCCCCCCCCCCAACTCCTTGCTGGAAAAAAAAAATACATTGAAAGGGTTTTTAGTTACGTCATTAATGTCCGATGTGTTTTTATCTGCAACCATGTATCTCTGCACTTACTGAGTAGGATTTGGCTTCCCCTCCATTTTCAACATTATTAGATAAATACCATGCATCTAGGCTTCTTAATATATTGTGTTAGTATAACATTTTTATATTCAACCTCCATGTAGAATATGATGGTATATTGATTTCTTGCGAGACGTTTAGTGAACTTGTTGAGACAAAATGAAATATATAAGAAATTGTGTTAAACATCGTAATGTTTATGAATATTAAATGCTCAAATATACATGTAGGCCCTCTATATTGTAAGTGACACCCAACATATTTGTATTACACATGCAACACTTCATGACAGCGTAGGTACGGGACTGGAAATAAAGTAAATTTGTTCTGTATTTCCATGCATATGTTTTGCCATTCATATAGTACATAAGCAAAGGAATGGCGGCCATTTTGAATAAAAAAATAAGCTTTAAATACTAAATGAACCAATATGAAATGAAAATTCTCTTGCGAATGCAGATGGAGTAACTCTAGGAACAGAAATGTACAAAGTTTGGTGGAATAATTTAACATATAATGCACATTATTGTGTTTATCACGGCCGAATTAGCATATCAGGCGGCCATTTTGAATTTTCGCATTTTGCCGAAAATGCTCAAGGTTACGCGAGTGGCATCAATCGGATTTGGAATCAGCACCCTCGAATTGACAAGAAACCATCAAAAAACATTGTATATATCAAAAAACAAGGTTGGGTGCCTTCTAGCCTGGACTATAAGTCTGCAGGAATAAAGTCCACAACTGCCTGAAAAATCACAACAGATTAATTGATACAATTGACATCACATAATCACTCTGTATACACTTAATACTGCAATAAAAGTACAACAATTGAGTTTCAAGTCAAATCTATGATGGCAGAGCAAAATTTTCCAACCCCTTGCCAGAGAAAAAGAATGCCTCCATCCAAATGAAATAATATGGGTCACTTCTGTAACCCATCCTGTAATAGCTGTGGAATACTAAAGCAAACATGAAACTTAAAAAAAAAAAAAAAACAACCCAGGCATAATCCATATTTTAGAGGTGCATAAATCAAACTTCAAAAGAACCAGTACATTAACCATTCTATTTGCACTGTTTCAATCATTACCAACATTACCACCAAAAACCCTAACCTACATACCTCTGGAGACTGCTTAGAACAGTCTTCACAAAATACCAAAGAAGAGCATGTAAAACCATGCAAATTTCATTTCACTAAATCAAAAATTGCAACAAAGTGCATTTCAGTATCATCAACATGTACGTAGAAGCTTCACAAGTTGGATAAGTTCATGTCAGATCCATCAAACATTGCTATCAACAATGGCATTCAATCACTGCTTTTCTTTTCGTGCCAAAACATTATAAACAATACTAAAAAAACAAACAAACATGCGTAATACATCTACTGCATTCGAGACAACATGCTTGGGACTGGTAACAATAAATGACCAGAGATAGGTTTAATCAAGCATCCACCAAATCAACCATCTACAACAATCACAATTTTGAAGCTTTATGAGGCTACAGCATGACATAAATTTTTTGAAAATTGGCTTTAGAATATCCTTCCACACTAGCAGAGGAGGACCAGCAGCAAATGCTGATGAAAGCACTTGTGGCCCCATTAACTTCAAAAGGCAAGAACCCTCACATAAGAGTCCCGTTCTTTAGAATGAGCTAGCAACCTCAGTAGTGGTTATTTACAAAATCGCTTCAAAGATTCTAAAGTAACATCGCTATCTGTGCCACTGTACGATATCACTCTTTAAGCATGGCCATGGCAAGAGTTGTATTGTAATTTCAGTCTGATCAGACTGGTGCAAATAAACACTTGGCTGTGGAAATTGCTGGCTATTAAAGCAAGATCATTTTTATAGCCAATGCACCAGTACTACCATCATTACAGTCATCACAATCCACATGTGGGACGGCTCTCGTGTATATGATGATGACAGAGTGACCACAAAACTGTAAAGCTCCTCTACAAGTGAGCTGAAAACACTGCATTTGGCTCAATACCGATACCCAGTGGTATCTATCAACTTGCCACTTCCACAGCCTTTCTGCATCTTCTCTGATTTAAGACTGATACACGGTACAGTGCATGGCATTTCTTTTTTTTTTTTTTTTTTTTTTGCAAGTCTACTTATATTCACGAAAATTTTGTTTCTTACTACATAAATGCATTGCAGATCTTCCTCAGGGTGAGAAATCACAAACTTTTCTCTTTAAATGCGATTACAGGTATACTTTTTTTTTTTTTTTTTTTTTTTTTTAACTTATGCTGTCAATGCGACTTCAAACATTTGTGAAATCATCTTTAAAGTCCAAATTTGCATGATATCATACTCACAAAATATATGGCACATACAGTAAGTGATGGTAGGCTACTTGTGCTGCGACACATCTGTACAATTAAGTCACTTACCTCAAGTGAAACATGGGTGATATCTACAAGTGCCACATAGACCATACATGCTGGCAAATCGGTAGGATGCAGGTGATACAGTTACATACACATACATACACAGGCTTTTACAGAATTGTACCCTCATGAATAAAATCTACTGAGAATTTGTAGAATGTGTACGGTTTTTCAATGGCTTAATGAATGTCATACG
The DNA here is from genome assembly GCF_964275005.1 of Diadema setosum. Lineage (NCBI taxonomy): Eukaryota > Metazoa > Echinodermata > Echinoidea > Diadematoida > Diadematidae > Diadema > Diadema setosum. The sequence goes on along the minus strand of NC_092702.1, from coordinate 21,464,692 downwards.
CAGATAGCTATATATATATATATATATACATTTTTTTTTCAATTCCAGTGAAGTGAAGACACCCTAATGATCAAGAATTTGAGTGAAATCAAGCATGCTAATATGTCAACCTGTGGTGAAATTAGAATGGTGGTCTCGGTCACATGGCTGCAATGTAGCTTTCATTGTATGTAGGTTTTGCTTTGAACACAAAAACATAATTCCTTTCCTTAATTCATCTTACATTTTTTTTTTTTCTCCACAACTGTGCTCTAGATATATATAATGAACATCATGTCACTTGAACAATTCCAGATCATTTTTTTTTTTTCCAACATAGGAATGACAATCATACAACTACTACGTATCTTGCTAGAGTGAGTTTGTACACTACTGTAAAAGTAGAATTTTTTTTTTTTTTGGCGCATTTTGCATGACCAGAAACTAGCATGAAAATAAAAGCATGCGAATACATTTGCTTGTTATATGCACCACTATTAAATGCTTTGATTCTGTGGAACTATAACACACAAAATTCATCTTATTCGGCCAAGCACAAAAAATTGCTCATGCTATTTTATCCACTTTTACAGTAGTCAAGGTAAGGTGCGTAACATCTGGCATTATAATGCTCTTTCAGCTCAATTCATTGCCAATGACACAACAAAAGGCAAGACAGTCATTTTTCAAGGGGCAGAGCAGAGTGAATGCCAAGGAAAGAAAAAAAAAAAGAGAATAAAATGATTAAATACATGTGATGCACATTTGATCAGTTCCAAATTATGTGATTCGTAAGCTGGTAATGGATGTTGGGGAACCTTCAAATGTCCGAGTTGGCCCAAGTTTCTACAGATCTCCTGCTTTCCATGCTATTGATTTCAATTCACAACAATCCTCTCCTTGATGTAAATCCTCTTTCGAATAAATGTTATGCATGATGAAGTTCACTGGAAGAGAGTATAAAGCATGTGCATAACAGCAATTTTCCTTGCACTTGGTAAAAGTGAAAATATTTTATGTACTTACTGACGGAACAACTAATGTAGTATATGAGTATGGGTATCACTCAAAGCATGGGATGACATAGTCAGCAATATAGAAAATGTCAGTGACACGTCATTGAAAATTCTGACTTATGGCTGTCACTTAATGAGCACACATGTTAAGTCTCTAATCTATATGAATTATATTTTGCCACATTCAAAAAGGAGGAAAATAAAATAGAATTACACATGAAAGTGTCTTCGTCATCTGTCTAATACCAAATCTATAGACACTCTTACAAGAAATACTATGCATTACTGAAATTCATGAACAAACATGACATACTTGGATATCTTGGTGATGCTACACAATACCAAGAATAAATGTTTCTTCTGAAAAAAAAAAAAGGAAGACTCCTGATCAGGCGAAACAAACATAAAAACCTCACTTGTGTGCAAAAAATGATTGTACAACTCAAATAGTTAATTACTTGCTGAATTTCTATTATTCTATCAAGGTATAGAAGTGAACATTGTAATGCCCTTGACAGACTGGAAACATTGGGCCAAAAATGTGTGAAAATGCTTACATGTGCTCCTTTCAAATTTGGCACAAGCCTTGTCTTACAAATGCCAATGGGGAAGAATTTCTGATTGATGCTGACACTATCTTGATTTGCACGGGCAATACATTCAATCAAGCTTGACTCACCCTGCCCACCCATTCTTGTTCAAAGATATTTGGAGAAATATGAGGAATTTGAATCATGAACTAAATTCAGCCCATAATAATCCACTAAGGAGTAATCACATCCTGGTCATTACTGTACATGCCATTATTTCGCGGGGTTTACATTTTCGTAAATTTTGTGAGTCACATGCTATTTGCAAATTTAACAACACTTGAAAATGTCAACCCTGATCCCGGCATGAATGCGACGTAAACTGGTACGCAGACACAGTAAATGAACATTGCGTGATTACAGCTTAGTACGCACCTACGTGTACTGGGTGAATGGATGTGTGCACATCTTTTTGAGAATGAATGAATGATACTGATTTTTTCGTCCATTGCTGTACTCCATGATACTGAATTTGAACACTCACGAAATTGTTGGGAAGTCCTAGAGTGCGAAAAATTAGACTCACTAAATATATAGGGCATATACATTATTTGAAATGACATTCAATTTTAGGCCGTAAGAGTACTGTGCATACTGAATACACACTGCCTTCAACAGTGCTGTGCACACTTCCAAGTCATAATCTGGGAGTTTTCTTTGGTGCTGAAGCTCTGTTGACAACAGTTATATTGTTCCATATTGTAAATGTTTTAAAAGGAGTGATTAAGTAATACTGCCGAAACATTTCATTTAGTACACCTTGGTGTGTTCATTTCAAATTATAACATACACTCCACATCATTTCCTTCAAGAACATTTTTTGTACAATGCAGTCATAATGATGTCTTGCGTCAAACCTCATTGTTATCATCCTCCTACAAGTATCTTACACCAATGACTGTGCACGGCCTTGAGATCAGTAACATTTTGTATACTTTGCTCATGCCAAGGTCAAGGCATCTGCATAAAACAAATAGCGCACTATTCAAACAAAAGGCTTTTTTTACCTACTTAAGGTAATTTACCAGCATAAACATTCAGAGCATCGTTCTTCTTTGCTGAAAGGACAAAAAATTCATTGCTACATAGGAACAAAATTGCTTAACAACTTTAATCTTTGTTTTTGTTTTGTTTTGTTTTCTCCTATTTGGTAATTGCTAAACAACAAATATTTGTGCTAAAACCATAAGTAAGACAGCCTAGATGGATAGTCTCCCTGTCCAGGGGTTTCCTTGCTCTCAGATGTAGTTGCTGGAGTTGGTGGATGTGTACTGTTCTTCACTCGGCATCTCTCTGAAGTTGGTGGCTGGCATGGAGTCCAGGTCGATGGCGGCAAGATGCATCTTCTCCACATAGTCAGGAACACCTGTTTCATACACAAATGAGAAAACACTGGATGGGCTACACCAAAGCAAACCCACAGAATAGCAAAGGCTTCTCGTAGATTTGAATACAGTCAAACCTGCCATAGTGACCACCTCCCTACAATGACCGGTTCTATGACATTTGCTCCTGCAACAATTGCTCTAGTGAAATATTTGCACGCTACCCCAAATATAAAACCTACTCACGAACATAAACCTAACCCTAATCTTAATCCTCGCATCAAACTACACCCAAAACCCTATCACAACCCTAATCCTAATCCTAAGTCCTTGGAGAAACTAAGACCAGAGCAACTGTTGCAGGAGCAAATGTATCACCATAAAGACCATATGGGACTCCCCCCACAAAGAAAACATGTTGTTAAGAATCTGTGTATAGCGATCACCTGTCCATACCGCCCACATTTTGGGGGTTTCCATTGAGCAGTCATTGAAGACAGCTTTGACTATATGTGAATCATGAATAGGTTAAGACATGGAATGTCTTTATTTTGTTTGATACAAGAGAAATTAACATTAGTGGTGTATTAGCAGGCAATCACAGCTGACTTGGCAAGAGTCTATCAAACAGAAGTCATAACATAAAAGAGATGCAAGTTCGACTTTTTATGTCACCTTCACACAAACAGGTCAATAAATGTTCAGTTAATATCCCCTCTTACGTTATCAATCTCCCTCTCTTTTTTTTTTTAAAACCATGTTTACTGGTGCATATTTTTGCTCCAAACTCAAATACAATGGTGCACCAACCAACAGTCATAAACAGTACAGTGCAGTAGGGTAAATAGATGCTTTTTAAAAGCGAGGCTTTGTCTCACTTGCAGTGCTTGTGATGTGTTGTATACGTAGCTATAATTCATGCAGAGGTGCGACTTAAGTCGCAAACCATATATGATTTTACTTATCAATATATTTTATCAATACTAAACCAGGGGCGGATTCAAGAATTCTGTAAAGGGGAGGCGCCTTTACAAAATTAAAGGGGGGGGGGGGCACGCGCCCCCCATTTTTTCTTTTTATTTCTTGTTTTAACAAAAAATAAAGAGGGGGCGCACCAGGTGTGCGCCCCCCTCTGGATCCGCCACTGTAAACACGGACATATCTGTTGCTTGGAAACTGAAGGATCAACTCACCAGTACTGGCCAGCCAGCTGACCGCTGTGGTAGGAAATGGGGCTTTGGGGTCATCATGGTAGGTCAGGATGTAATCAAAGCCATTCTGAGGAAAGAATTCAGAGTGAAAAACAGTTAACACCTATCGACAGTTTATAAAGTGCAGTCCGACCTCTCCTATTTGGACATGTCGGGACCGGCGCTCATCCGGATGAGGGATTTGGCCGGATATGGGAGACTCATTGTTTAATACATGCAGCTGCCTGAGAACAACTGCCCGTACCTTGCCCTGATTTGATTAAAAGTTTTCTGTCAATGTTCGTGAGGTGACTTGGGGGGTAGTGAATGTCTGAATGCACGCTATTTAGATGAAAATGAAATGTGAATGTATGTTAATTATGTTGGGAATAATATGTAATTCATGTGGGTTTGTATAGGAATTTTGTTTGAGTTTGACATCCCCATTTTCCCCATAATTATCAGCTTCAAAACAAAACAAAACAAAGCAAAAAACCCATGCCGAGATCGCATCTGGATGATAGAGAGATCCGGATAAAGGGAGGCCGGATAGGAGAGCTCAGACTGTAGCAAGTTTCCTCCTCCGGCCCCACCATCAAATGCTGAATGTTACCTGGTACTGTAAAAGTGGACATTTTCACGCAAGTATCGTTGATGTACTTGACCTGGTAAGATGAATTTCATGTGTTTTTAATTCTACAGAATCAAAATATAAAATTGTATTACACATAAGAAGCAAAAAATTTGGGTGCTTTTATTTTCGCGTTACTTTCATGTTGCACAAAAAGTGCAAAAATTTCCACTTTTATAGTATTTTTCAATCTTGCATTTATTCTAATTAGATGGCTTTGTGAAAATAACTAAAACCATCTTTCATACTAATTTCATAATAATAATAATTCATAAAGCACATGATAATTATCATCAATTATCTATGCATTTCACATAACATATACAAGGAATCATGACAAAACATTATACAATCATCAATGCTTGAACTGGTAAGTTTTCAGTTAAGTTAAGCTCATTTAAGTTAAGTTCAGGTAAGTTAAGCTCAAAATGGAAGCTGTGCAGATTTTCTTTGCAGCAGTTTACATCAGATTGCAAGTGATTTATGGCTCACTTGTAAGTAGCACTAGGAATACTAGTATGTAAAACTGAGGGTTGACTCAATAACACACCTAAACACAAACACACATATACACACACAAATATGAGACAACAGTTTTGCTAGGGTTTGGCCTGTCAAACCTCCAGATAGAGTTACAGTCACTGCGAAAATTTTCCTGACCTCATCAAAGCTTGAGAACGGTTTAATGACCATCCTGGAAGAGAATCGTGTCACGCGGACGTGGCGTCTCGACTCGGGTCTTCTGGGATGAGTGGTTGCCTGCGAGACAAGGACCATCGCACGATGCCGGTGAAAAATCTTGGCACGACGCACATACACGTAGTCTCTACTCTGCATTGGAAACTGTGAGATAAAGGAACAAGAAGCAAACCATAAGTGATGATCAGATTCTTAAAAAAATATATATAAATAAATCCATATGACGGAAATACTCACTGGCAGAATAATTCCTTACCTAGACAATGTATGCATCTTTCATACAAAATGTGCAACATACTGACGATCACTTCATTTTTATTTTCTCTTTTTGACAATAACATTCAACTATCTGCTACAGAGCAATCAATTACATACATTGTAAATTCAGAGTTGGATATTAAAGATGACAAGACTAACATCTAGGAAATTTACAAGATGAACTCTGTTTATGATAGTTGAAAGATAAAAAAAAAATGCATCTGGCACCCTTCAGGGTATAGACATTAAAAAACAAACAAACAACGAAAGTATGTTATTTCAAACAGCTACAATTCTAATTGGACTTCCCTTTAGGAACTCCCCTATACCACTAAAAGACCAAGCCTACTCAATAAACTGGAAAGAGAGTTTGAAAAAAGAAATCTAAATCCACAGTGGTTCCAGAGTAAACTATTTCCATTTCAAATATAATTCACTAACATGGTAGAGTTATATAACACTAAATTCTGCAAACCAAAAATATCATTTACATCATTGCTTAGATTATCATTTTTTAGATGGTTTAAATCATCGCTGATTTACGACCAACAAATACTGTAACCCTCCAATATAACATTGCAGGCACAATTAAAGGGATGGTACAGTATTGGTGGAGATGAGAATTGGGCTTTTAACTTTTTGCGAGATACCAAGAAAACACTTATGATGTAGAACAGAGCATACCATTTTAAGAGGAATTCAAAGTTTATTTGATGAAAATCGGATTTGGAATGACTGAAACATCCAAAAACAAAGTAAAAGAAAGAGATCATAATAAAGTGTGGGTTCCACACTTTATTAGAATTGCTCTTTTGTGGATATCTCAGCCATTTCAGAACCAATTTTCATCAAATAAATGTTGAATTCCTCATAGAATTACATGCTCTTTCATATTTCATAAGGGTTTCTCATTATCTCACCAAAAAATGTTAGAAACCTGAAATTAGTTCTCAAACAAAATTAAACGATCCCTTTAATGCTGAGAGGTGAATAGCCATACAGTTTGCACGCCAAATTTCATCAACACAGAGTAAACACATCAGAAATCTCCGTTCATCGCGCTCGCAAAAATTACAGGTACCTCGAATCAAGCATAGTTGGGGGGATCATGCTTTCTCATACATGGGCCCAAAACTTTGGAATATAGCCTTCCAAAATCTTTTCGACAAGCACCTTCTACTGATGTTTTTAAAAAGAATCTCAAGACCTACCTTTTCAATTCAATTGTTTACCTTATGTATATTGTACGTATAATGTTTGCAGAAGCGGATCTAGAGGGGGGGTTGGGGGGGTTGCAACCCCCCCCCCAAAAAAAAAAAAAAAAAAAAAATCCGGGGACCATTTTTTTTTAATCTTATCTTTTTTTTAACTTGTAATTTTATTTTTTTCTATTTATGGCAATGACCTCTATACCAAAAATAGTGGTGTTTTAGATGCAAGAAGACGCCATTTTCACACAAAGATTTAAAAAAAAATTCTCCCTACTGTGGGAGGGGGACACCCCCCTCCCACACCCCCCCCCCCCCCCCCCCCCCCCCCCCCCCCCCCCGCGCTCGCTCCACTCGCTCGGGCTCGGTCGCTACGCTCCCTCGCATACCGCCCCCAACCCCCTCCTTTATAAAAAGCTAGATCCGCCCCTGTGTTTGTTTGTTGTTCTATCTTCTGTGATACTCTGTTGTAACGTGATATATAATGTACTCTGTTCTACAGTGCCATTGAGTTTCTTTCTAGGCAGAATGAGCACTTTATAAGAGTCTCTCTATTATTATTGTTATTATTATTATTATTATCATTATCATTATTATCATTATTATTATTATTATTATTATTATTATTATTATTATTATTATTATTATTATTATTATTATTATTAAAGGGACTGTACAGTACTGGTTGAGGTGAGGATTCAGCTTGTAACGTTTTGCCAGATATTTAGAAACTACTCTAAGCCCTAGTTCAGTGTTCGTCCCAGAAACCCTAAATTCTCAATGCTCCAATGGTCAGAAGCTATAGCAGTGTGTTTGTGTGTGGCACACATGTACACACTTGAACCCGGCATAAACCCGAAGGATAATTCAACTTGGGGATAAATGTTAAAGAGCATACAATTCTAAGAAGAATCAAAAATTTATTTGATGAAAATAGGTTTTGAAATGATCGAGATATCAAAAAACAAGGTAAAACAAAGAGATCCTAATAAGTCGTGGCCTGTCAATTTTAATAGGATCGCTTTTTTGGATATCTCAGCCATTTCAAGGACAATTTTCATCAAATTAATGTTGAATCCTTCCTGAAATTACATGCTCTTTCATATTTCATAAGAGATTTCTCATTATCTCACCAAAAAATGTTATAAACCTGAATCCTCACCTCAACCAGTACTGTACAGTCCCTTTAAGTATGTTTCCCAGGGGAGGAGGGGTGGGGGAGTTGTTCGTTCCAAGTTTTTTTCATACTGTTGTTTTTCCATCATCACATGCCATTATCATAATGACTCACTTTCTGCCACTGCACATCAACAGCAAACCAACCAACATGTGAGCCAAATTCCATTTGAATTGCCTCAAAACAAGGGGAGTTGCTGGCTCCACAAATTGTTGACATCATCTTGTATTTGGCAAAATATGCTATTGCCATGCCAATGCAGTCTTGCCACTGTAAGCAATTATGTCTGCACATGTGTACCTCAAACCCAACACATGAGAGAAATTTAAAGGTGAATTTCAGAGTTTGTTAGCTCTGCAAGCCTCATTCCTGATTTTTTTCCCCTTTAAGTATGAGGTTTCCATGGCATCATGCTTTCTGCTTCTATACCAAAAAGATATTGAATGTCTATACATCAAGGCTAATCTATGTGCCAAATTTGATGTAAATCACTTTGAAAATATGGAATCATCAATGTATCAAACTTTGTAGAAGGGACAAACATACAAGTTGACCACTTCACTGACCATACCTATATAGCCCTTCTTGCTTTTTATTTATTCATTTATTTTTATTTATTTATTTTTTATTTTATTTTGGGGGGTTCTTTAGCAAAGTTTGAAGGCAAACCCCCCCCCCAAAAAAACAACACAATATATACATATATATATATACACCTCATGTAGAGGCTTAAACAAAAATTTCGATGATTAAGTACTGTTATGTATCCTCTCTGCATGGTGTCAAAAGGAACTTATACTGTAGCTTACTGGGAACTGGGTGGCCCAATACACCACTTCTGCTCCAGATTCTTGGTCCTGGTCAATAATGTCTGTCTCAATGACGTGCTTGTCCCAACTCCGTCTGTAGTCCAAATCAAGTTGAACCTTAAGGTACGACTTGGCCGTGCAATCTGTAAATGTTCCAAACACTGACAGTGGGGAAAAACAAAATATCAACGGACAATTAGAACAAAAAAAAAAAATATGTGAGATTCATACCCTTGTTCTAAATCTATCAAAATTATTGTCATGACAGCTGGTGATAAACTTCTATGAAACAACAACAACAGCAAAAAATTTCCTTGGCTAAAGGTTTTGTTTCTGATATAAAAACCACCTCCAAGACAACCTATCCAAAGCAACAAACCCACCACCACCACCACCTAAAAAATAAAAAAAAGGAAAAAAAAAAAGAGTAGTTCAGAAGTACAGAAAGACTTGTGCTTCAAGCACAGCAAACAGTTTACTGGGATGCCTCTGCCTTCTCGTGCTATCACAAACTTTGTTCTGTCATAAGTATGGCTGTTCATTTCTAATTAGATATAAGGTTCATTTATACTAATCTTTGACCTTGAGGATTGACCCATCACTAATTTTGTTCTGTCTTAACCCGTTGAGGACAGACTGGTTTTGCTACAACACGCATTTCCCCAAGACACTTGCCCGAGTATACTCGGGACTTGTCCTCAACAGGTTAGGTTTGTATGGCTGTTCATTTCAAACTACATGTAGACACAAGGTTCATTTATACTAATCTCTGAACTTGAGGATTGACCTATCATCCTGTTTACAGAAAGTACATTGATAATATTATCACCTCAGCAAATTTTCACTTATTGCTACCTTCAGTAACAACATACCCTATTCACAAACTGGAAATCTGTAACCTTATTAAACATGGAATTTAAATGAAGTTGTCATGTTCTATTCGACTGAATTTATCTAATTTTACAGTTACATGTAACTTGAACATGCTGTGACACTGCTATTTCATGATATCCACGTGAATCCACAGTACCCTGTAAGTACCTTTGTACTCGTACAGATAAGTGGCATCAAGTTTCCTCCGCCACACCATGAGCTCTGCTTTCGTCATGACTTTCTCCCACGCACTCAGCTCCGGGCAGTCCGCATTCCGATCCACGTGGAGCCTGCGAATCAGGTCAACATCTTCCAGGCAACTGCATTTGCAAAAGAGAATTTGTAAGGAGTTCAGAAAGAAGAATGTTATTATGCACAAATGAAAAAAGAAAGGGGGGGATACTAGAAATTTTATGAATGGAAGCAAATATAACAAAAACTGATTAATATGTTGCAACATACAATTAACACGGAACATTTTTCATTACATCTAGAATCAAGGGAAAAAACAGAAACTAGTTAAAACCTACAGAGTACTTGAGAAATACTGAACCAAGATTTGAGAATTTTATAATTATTCAATCACTGATTGATTTGGAACTCCACTACAACATCAACTTAATGCTAAAAACTAGAAATGTCGCTATGGCGACTGGTATGCCTCCACCATAATGCATGATTCTCCTAATAGATCTAGATAGTACATGTGGACAATGTGTGATTACATTTTCACAAAATTGGCAAAATATTAAAATGACAAGTTTGTCACAAATGTGTTAAATCTTCACCTTCCTTGACCTAGGTTTAATAGACCGGTTTACTAATGATATGCATAATGACGTCAACCCCACGCGACCCTAGTGATTGTAACTAGGTCGGGCAAGCGAAATAAGCGCGGACGCGCGCGCCACACTGTTTTTGCATTCACACGTGTATTGTCTACGATCATTACTCGCCGCGGATGATCGACAACTTTTGTTTGCTATAATCTTGCTTTGAGATGGCGTCAGCTTCAAGTTCTAGCTAAAGTTCGAGCAAGCCATGGAAGAATTGGACAGTTAAGGAATTAACTGAGTATTTGAGGGATATAGGTGTGAGCACAAGCGGCTACAACAAGGAGAAACTCATCAAACTAGTGCAACTGCCGTAGCCGATTTGGATTTGCCCATCGATCCCGACCTCTCCCGGGCGGACACCGGCCGGTCAATGCAGGAGAAGCTCGCTCTGGTAGGCTGCTCGTTCTCCGATCCTAACAAGCTCGCTGGGTTTACATCCAACTTTGACAGATTTTGGACTCTTTGACGTGTTCAACTACCTTATCATCAATCGGACTGACTATGACTGGAAAAGCTAAAGGGATACAAGTCATTTGAGGACTACCGTCTTTTCGCGGATGGGAGTGTTTCAAGCCTGAAGTTCAATGAGGTTTGGGACACGAGCCCTTTTCGTGTTTTCCTTAGTGAGGTTAGGCCGACCGGACATACCTCAACAAACCAACGTACCAGACCTGGGTCGTGATGAATAAGTCAACGGGGGAAATAAATGTTGCCTACTGCGAATGTCAGGAAGGTTAGGTCTAACATTGTTTTTGTTTTTAATTTTAGGTCTACGTCTAGATCTACTCTCGATCTAGTCTATATAGGGCTAGGCCTAGGCCCCCTAACTGTTATTGTTAATAGAAAAATAGGTCAAAATCGTCATTCTATTTCATGAAGTCTAATCAGTCTGAGTCTAACATTAAAAAAAAAAAAAAAAAAAAAATCCTTGGAAACATATCGATTATGAGAGATTCATTGTCTAGTTTAGATTTCACAATCAATCATAATGCTTAAAATCATTGAAGTTTGAAGTGATGCGGTCATACTGTTGTATGTTCCGTAGCAGCAGTGTTTTCCACCCATTTCCAGAACTACTGAAGACAAAATCGAAGCCAAAATTCAATAAAATCGAAACTATAGTCCAAATTGCGTTTGATCACAGCAGAATTTTCCCTCATCTAAGGTTGGGAATTGATTTAGAGCCACACGAAATGCCACGAGGTAAAGTCGAAGTTGATGCATCGTACACATGTACACAACATACACGTAAGTCTACATGTGGGGATGTATCGGGGACGGCTGCAGCAGCCGACGTTGCAGGCTCGCATCCTTTGTTTGCCCGAGGTTGCGGCCGTGTGCAAAATTAAAGATCTGTGCATACATTAGTAAACCGGCCTATTGGATGAATAGGACAGCATGTATTTGGGGATTTAAGGACTTTAACTTGACTTTGACCCATTCATACATTTATGCATTAAGTAATTTTCAAGGTACCGGTATGGAGAAAAAGTGCAATTTCGGGATTGAATCGTAAATTGTTACCATTTTCATCTAGCCTTTGACCCTAAAATTCATAAGATAATCACTTTCAGGTAGAACATGCATAAATATGTAGTAAGTTTCAAGATAACTTGAGCCACTTCCGAGATATGGAGGAAAAAGTTGGTTCAGCACTTTCACTTGATCTTTGACCTTTTGACCTTTCAGGCAAAAAAAAAGAACATGAGGGAAATAGTACAATTTTGAAGTGCTGCACTTGACCTTTGACCCCTGACCTTTGACCCCATGAACCCTACATTCTCTAGATAATCACTGCCAGTCATATACTATGTCCCATGAAGATACCTTGAACAATTTTCCAAGGTACAGAGAGAGAAACAAAAAGTTTTAATGTATTTACTTGACCTTCTGACCTTTGACCTCATGACCCAAACTTTCACCAGAGAATCTTAACTGGGTAATACATGTATACACTAAGTTTCAAGAAAATATCTTCAGGCATTGCATAGATATGGTGGAAATAGTGAAATTTTATGTATTTGACCTTGACCTTTTGACCTTTGACCTTGAGCATGTGCACCCAAAAGTTGATAGGCACAACTTCACCCCCTAATACACATACATGCCAAGTTTCATTAGGATACCTCAACAGGTTTTGATAGTTACCTTGTCCACAAAATTCATTACGGATGGACGGAAGGACGGACAACTCGAAAACATAATGCCTCCGGCACCACTTCATGGAGGAGGCATAAAAAGTACATTACAACTCTAGAAAATTTTAAAATGTATTGATGTATCTGTAGTAGATATCTATGCACAATCAATAAAACGCATAAAAATATCTCTTGGCTGACTTAGAATTCATTTATCCCCATACCCAGACGGCAGTCTCGCCCTGGCCTTCGTTCATCTGGCCTTACTCTCCAGGTGCCCATCACACATCTCAATCAAGGGATACAGAGACCGGGCGTTTTCCTCTATTGCTCCTCGCCTATGGAACTCCCTCCCATCTTTCCTCCATGAAATTGACAAACTGGATCACTTCAAAGCCTCACTCAAGACTCACATTTTTCACCAGACATTTAATTGCTAACTGTCTTGGAGGAGTCTGCGCCTTTGAATGTTTCTATGACAGATATATGGCGCCATACAAATGCTGTGGATCATCATCATCATCATACCCCATCAACCATTCCGATCTGCTCATGAAACTACTAGACGGAGCTTTGCTATTGATATCCATTTGACCCTGGCATTATTGTTATTCTTAAAGAAGACAGAAAATAAGAAATGAATGAGCATGTACTGCTGTATACAATATGTGGCAGCAAATATTCACAATTTAGTACGTGAACTAGTCAATCATTAAAAAGCGGATCATGCTCTCGATTCAAAATGCAGTCTTCAGACACACACACACACACAGACATAGTCTAGAAAGCTCCATATGTATGCGTAAAATTATCTAAAAATAAAATAAAACATGCCTTTTTACATGGTGTAGACTCTACTAGGTTAAAGTGCTACTCAACTGCAAACACTCAACTAACCATTTCTTCAAATTACAATGAGTAAGCTAATAGACAAGTTTCAAGTTCACATTTGATTTTGAGTTGATGAATCTATAAATTAGTTAAAGTTATAAATTTACAACTGCCACATTGCCATTGGTTAAATACACATTAATTTCCTACCTAGTTTAGAATAGGAAGAGCTGTGTCAGGTAATAAAAATACCCAGTATGCATTTCCAGCGTCACTCTAACCTTGCATGTTCCCACATTGATTGTGATTGATGAATATTACAAGTTAAGTTTAAATGGAAATAAATTTAAATTGAGATATTTTACTGAGATGATTTTTTTTTTCAACCTGTCGATTTGTCGATCACCGACTCTCTCCTGATCCCATGCGAAGCAAGCTCCTCCAAACAACACATACAGATTTCGCCTCCTCCCCTTCAGATGTCTACGAGCAAACCCAAGGGTTAGGGACTGAAGCGACCTCTCAGAATACAATAATCTATACAGCGATACCATCCGTTCCATTCTTCGCAGTCTCTGCGCTGCGTATACATTGCACTGGCGGGCGAGCAGGCTGCAGAAGACAGCGAGGTGCTGCGAGAACGATTGCCCAGAACTTCCCCGCAGGGCCACCCGCAGCATGCGGATAAAGTTGCTAGCCCATTCAGATCGATTTCTCGTGCTCGATTGTCCATGGAGCTGCCTCCATGATGGTTTTACGACAAATGAAGAGTTTGAATTCCACAGAGCATTTGCAGTAAGTGTCCGGAAACGGTTCAGAGTATGCGAGAATGCCATGTTTTCTTGATACCCACTGTTTCAGTCCGACAAATGAGGCAGATAATTTACGAAACGTGAGGATTCCATGCTCGTTACACAACACACATGGCGTCCATGTCATCGATATACATAAACTCCGCTATAGTGTAATCGATTACAGTTATTTAGCTAGTCTACGTCATAGAGCTGTATTTACATCTACCTATGCAGTGTACTGAGTAAAGAATTGGTCACAGCATTGAGAGACGTATACTTTTCTGTTTCATAATTTAGTAAGTCAAATTTTGACTTCTGTCACGTCTTTTCAGAGATTTCTGCCCCAGCTGTCTTCCTTGCGGTGATGATGTCATGGAAATAAATAATGATGGTAGAGGTGATAAAATAGGAGGCAAGAAGAAGAAGAAGAAGAAGGATTCAATTCAAGGCGCATCTTATAGCTTTTCGTTAAGGGTAGGGGTTACAGTGGGTCATGAAAAAGAAAAAAAGGGGGCCTTTACATTTCTTTATGCCACTTCTCCACTAACAAGCAAAAAAAAAAAAAAAAAAAAAAAAAAAACAGGGAAAAGCTCAACAAGAAGATCTGCCACTTGGATTATGTCAAACGGGCAGTGTTTTTGGTAATCAAGATGAAGGTGATCTGTGAAGATGTCAGTGTGATGAGTTCAGAAGGTTTTTGCATTGAATGAGGTGATAAGCTGCATGGCCCTGTGAAGATATATTATGAGAAATATCAACACTACTACTACTACAGTGTACCATGGCGGGCAGAACCGTGGGGGCCGTGGGGGCCATGGGGCTTGGGCCCGCACACTTCTGCACCTTAGAAAGGAATACATAAGGTGTCATCACTTTGGGCCCCCACACTTATTTTTAACCCAGAAGTACGTAAGTGGCAATAAATAGAAATAGATAATAGATAGAATCATGAAGTGTGAGCGCGGTAAGGTTAAAGTTCCACTGCTTGTCAGCTGAAGAAACACGGAAATGGGAAGGGGAGAGATGAGCTGAGGACCTTTTTTTTTCTTTTTTGCTTGTTAGCTCATGAAACCCGGAAGTGGGCCCCCCCCCCCACACTTCAAGTTTGGAAATGCTCCGCTGGCCCTGACTACTGCTGATACTAATAATAATGATGATATGATAATAAAGAGAAGAAGAAGAAGAAGAAGAAGAAAAAAAAAAGAAGAAGAAGAAGAGGTGGTAATGTTACATTTTGCAAGTGAAGCCAAGTCATTTTGAAGTGTTTTGTTTGTTTGTTGTTGTTTTGTTTTGTTTTGTTTTGTTTTTGGGGGGGAGGGGTACCATGGAGGGGAGAGGGACTACAGGCCGGGGTTGTCAATAAACATCCCCCCCCCCCCCCCATCACGCCTTCCGCTTGGATTTGAAGAATTTCTGGACAGAACCCTTCAGAAAGTCGTGGCCATGGGTTTTTGTTAGTTTTTTTTTTCTTTCTTTCTTGGGGTGTTTTTTGACTCATCTCCTTAGAAGAGCCATTATGGGGGAAGGAGGATGCAGGCCCAGCCCCCTGTGGTCCTCCTCACCTCCCCTCCCCCCCCCCCCCCCCATTATTCAGCTGACCCTGAAGAATAGATATGACATGACAGTGAAGTTCACAGAGCAGTCAACATGTTCAACCTTATTTCGATGAACAGTCTGGTAAGGAGACTACAATAAGATGCCAGCTGGAAGATGAGCGACAGAGGGCGGAGACATGAAAAGGCCATGGTGTCATCGATCATGGGCCCAGCGCAGAGAGAGCATGCAGCGCGCGAGCGGTTCGCTATGAAAGATAACCGAGTACTACTAGTAGTAGTACACGGCAGAAGAGCAGCGCAGCTAGCATTCAGCCAGTAGCAGAACAGTCAGGGTACATCGCATGGCTTTCTCTTTCTCTGCCACGAGTACCTGCACCATCAACAGTGCGCTCCGATCCGCTTGTTATTTGGATTTCTACATTGACTTGATCGATGCCAATTCGTGGTTAGCAATTTGTTGAAGTTCACGGCATTTGTATCATCCAACTGCATTCTGTGACTTGTTTTGTGCTCAAACTACAGACAGATTTTGTTTTGGCATATCTCGATGAACGTCGATGGAGTATCTTCCACCTTGTCCTTGTGTGGTGTGACATCATCATCAGCATCATCATCGTCAACTGACCTCAACGACAACGTTGTTTCTGTGCTCTGCGTATGCGAAGGACATATTTACTAGAATCTAACGTCAGTGTGGTAGAATCTACATCTAGCATCCTCACGTTTTAGCCCTCATCTCTCTGTTATCAGGAATGCCAGTGACTGTCAGTCGTCATCACCAATCTGCTTTTCTCTCGTGTTTTTACAGCACAGAGATCTAGCCAAGCGTGCTGTCGATACTGGAGGCTGACTACACTCTTTTACTGTTTTACTGCTCCATCACGACATGTGCTACTGTACTGACATGAGCGCGAGCTGAGCTGAGCTGAACTTCATAATTGCGTGTTTACCGTCCTATCGCCGTCTTCAAAGTTTATCTTATCTGATTTGTAACGTTAATTAGCCTACGCGGTATTTACTAAGTAGGTCACTGGTCTGTGGCAGAATGGAGCAATTCTTGAAAGGGATTCATGTGGGATCAGCAAAATATCCAAAGACACTGAACCAGCATTATGCATACGGAACCGCTGGGTTCCGTTGCAGGTAAAAGTTAACCCTGGCTTTGGCTTAACCAAGTTAATTTTTAACATTTGTTTCCCAGTGTTTGTTTGGGCTGTTTGTTTCATGGGGGGGGGGGGGCATTTTACACATTTATACCCACGTTATGGTGTTTTGCACTGCACAGTGCAGTGTTGTCAGTAGATGTTTATTTTTTGTTAAATCAAAAGAAACTAGAAAAGTACTCTGAGAGTGTAGACCTCTGCCTAACCGCACCAGCGACCCCAACCGGCCGTACCAAGTCGGGGTCGCATTGCAGCCCTATGGCTATTGATGTACCACCTGATATGGCTTAGTATTTTGGTGACCAGAGACCAAAAACAGGGTTTTTTACACTGAAATTCGTAGCCATACTGCTAGATAATCATAAGATACTTACAATCAGAGGCGCGGAAATCGATATACAATACGATCTGTCTAAGAGCCCAGGGCAGTGAAAGATTTTATCATAGTACAACTTGTACACAGCTTGCACAGCGCATGCGCTAAGAACCTTGCTGTCGATCGGGTGTGGATAAAACGTAGCACATAGATCCTATTATAATACACAATGTATGCGTGTGGAAAAAAAAAAACAGGACCGCATCTCTCGGAGATCAAAGATGATGACGATTAAACTTGTTTTCGGAGGTAATGGTGAGGGATACATAGTTGCCTATATTCAACAATATGATACATGTGTTACAACGTGTCTTTTCGTTGCGAATCCAAGTGTCATTTTGAACGATGAGGTGTTTACTGAATTGCAACCTATTGCAAGCATAGCAGTGCACTTGTACCATTCACTAAATTGCATACAAGTCGTCAGGGCACTGTTACTGGTTACAGCGCCCCGCGCTGGGGTTAACCTCCGCCAAGCGATTTCCCAATGTCTGTAGAAGCCTTCGTTACGTCATAACTCTGAGTCTCAGCTCTGCGGCGCACCTCATCGTAGCAGAAACTAGAGCAAGCACTTTAGTGTGCGTATGAAAACCACAAAAATGCCAATGTTGAACTCCCAAGTTCATTGACCCTACAACCTGCCGAAATATCAAAAATCCTTCATAAAATCCATAAAAATTTGCGGATCACTGCCAAAATTTAATTATCTGTTCCTTGTGTCATTCTCAACCTTACCAGCAAGTTTCATCCAAATCCGTGAGCAACTTTCATGAGTCATTTTGCACACAGACAAACAAACAAACCAACGGTAATAAAAACATAACCTCCTCCCTTGGCAGAGGTAATAAAAAAGAAAAAAAAAAATGGGGGGGGGGGGGCACGTGCGCACTCTCTACGGAATTCCTGGATCCGCTGCTGGTAGTAGGCCTATCCACCTATGTAACATGTTTGATTGTCAGATTTTCAGTTTCAGAAAGATTCGTATGCACTTAAATAAGTGAGTCCGTTCACAGTGAGCCACATGGGTCGTGGCCACACAAATGACACACATGCCACAGGGTGCACAGCACACCAAAAGTCTCACAGGTTCAAACTACTGATAAAGGACATCAAGGTTGATGATCAGGAAGGAGTGAATTAGGTCTGGTCCAACTAGGCCACATATAGATCCACTAGATCTGGGCCCCATTTCATAAAGAGTTTATTTGATGACAACTCTTTGGAATGATTATTGACTATTGTCATGGTAACGACAAGAATACAGCTTCCTGATTGGCTGTTTGCTGTGGAAAGTTGTCATTCCAGCAAGAGTTGTCATCCTAACATCTTTTATGAAATGGGGCCCTGGTCTAGGTCGATGTGTTCAACTTCTACTCCATTCGAGATAGAGATGAAAGAATCCGCTCTAAATGTCTTGTCACATGCTTGGCCTACATCTCACATGGACTAAGGTACATTAT
This sequence comes from Diadema setosum, assembly GCF_964275005.1. NCBI lineage: Eukaryota > Metazoa > Echinodermata > Echinoidea > Diadematoida > Diadematidae > Diadema > Diadema setosum. The sequence goes on along the minus strand of NC_092702.1, from coordinate 21,445,783 downwards.
ATTTCCACTTGTGCAGTCAAGACCTTTTCTCCTGAATCTACAGAATCAAAATTTTACCATTCAGCTGGGTTTTGTTTTGTTTTGTTTTTGTTTTTGTTTTTGTTCTGTTGATGTTCTGTGATGACCAGGGGGGCATTTCATGAAGCGTTTTGTCGGATGTTTCGTCTGACAAAATGATAAAAGCTACTGAAATCCATGCCTCTGGGGGGCATTTCATGAAGGAACTTGTCAGATAAAATGAGAAATTCTTTAGTCTGATTAGCTTATTTCTCTGAACTTGTCGGATATAATTGACTTGTTGGACCCTTTATCCGACAAGTTCCTTCATGAAATGCCCCCCAGATTGGCTGAGAGCAAATTTGTCCGACAAGTTGTCGAACAAAATGCTTCATGAAATGCCCCCCCGAGGTATGATCTGACTGTTCTGGGCCCCGTTGCTAGAAACTTTGCGTTTAAACGCAACTTGCAACTGATTGTCACTGGCCAATCAAAATCATTGTTGCATGCATGTCTTCTTAATAGGGCAGACCCTGAGCCAATCAGAATGGTTGTTTCAAAATTAGCAATTATTTGCAATTGATTGCAACTTTCTTGCAACGGGGCCCTGATCTGTTGTTTGTGTTCAATGTTTTATCTAGTTCTACAAACGTCTGGGAAGGCTCCCTTACACTTTGTATGTTTCTCCACTAGTTCATACCACTGTACACTACCCTACCCTTGCTACATTTGATGCATCACGCGTTACCCGGGGTACAGCCAGAGAAAAATGCATGCACTGTGTTCCCATGCCACTGCATGTTATACTATGCGTGCATGGAAGCTGCGATACCACTAGCGTATGCTTTAGTGCAGTGCAGTGCAGTGGCTAGCACGCGCTAGCTCCAGCACCAAAATAATTTCCTCTTTTTGGCACCCAGGGTACAACCTTATTAAAAAAATAAAAAATTCAACAAAATGGCTGATTTTTATTTGGTACCCCGGGATACCATTTATGTCATCATTTGTAGCACTATTATGCATGAATGCATGCACTCAAGTCACAGGGCATAAGGAAGTCTTGTGAAATATATGTCGGGGCTCGACATTTGTGGTGGCCTAGTTGCCCAGGGTCACTAAAAATTGGTGTCAATCAGACAGCAAGAATTCAGAATGAAGATACAGTTAAACTCGCATAAGTCGATCTTCTCGGGACTGAGCAAAACACATCGACTTAGGCGAGTTTCGACTTGTACGTAAGTCGAAAAAAATCGACTTAAAGTTACACCACTCGTACATATGTATAATGTACATGTATGTTGTCTACTCTGGAGCCGAGAGCTGGAACGGTGTGCCCGATATTTGCCCTTCAGCAAGACACTTTATCCACATTGATGCAGGCCAGGGCTCCACACTAACTTTTATTTTGGTGGCCCCAAAATGATTGATTTTTATTTTTTGGTGGCCCGAACAAAAAACAAAAACAAAAACAAGCAAAACTAAATCGGTCCTACGTTCGGTCCGAAAGTTACCGTTATTTATTTCTGATTGTAAAAGCAATCATCCACCATTTACAAGTATTTTAACACCTTCCGGAGCCGAATGTTGCCGTTAATCATTTTCAAATGTAAAAACAAGCAACCGACATTCATTCTAGGATCTTACGGAGCTGAATATCATCCTTATTCATTTCCGAACGTGAAAGCAAACATCCGCTTTTTATTTCATCATCTAAATGAGCCGATTGATACCGTTAATCATTTCCAAATGTAAAAGAAACAATCTGCTACTTATTTTAGCATCGTACGGAGCAGAATATTACCGTTATTCGTCTCCAAATTCAAAAGCAAACACCCGACATTTATTTTATGATCGTAAGGAGCCGAATGTTACTGCTGTCCACTTCCGAAAGTGAAATGAATCATCTGACATTTCTTTTGGCATCTTCAGGAGTCGAATGTCACATGCTATTTACTTTCGAACGTAAAAGCGAACTTTCGGCAATTATTTCATCATCGCACTGAGTTGAATACTATACTTATTCATTTCCGAACGCCAAAGCAAACATTCAACATTTATTTTAGCATCTTCCGGAGCTGAATGTTATTGCTATTTACTTTCGAACATAAAAGCAAACATAAGACATTCATTTTATCATCGGACGGAGTTGAATACTATTGTTATTTATTTCCGAACGTTAAAGCAAAATTAATATCAAACATTAACTTTACCATCAAACGCAGCTAAATGTTACTGTTATTCATTTCGAAATTTAAAAGCAAACATCCGACAGTTATTTAGCATCGTATGGAGAAGAATATTACTGCTATTCACTTCCGAACGTAAAAACAATCATCTGACATTAATTTTATTTTATAGCATCTTCTGGAGCCGAATGTTATTGCTATTTACTTTCGAAAGTAAAAGCAAACACCCGACATTTATCTCATCGTCGTACGAAGTTGATTATTATTGTTATTCATTTCCGAACGTCAAAGGGATAATTCGACATTTACTTTAGCATCTTCCGGAGCTGAATGTTAATGTTATTTACTTTCGAACGTAAAAGTAAACATCGGACATTTATTTCATCATCGTACGAAGTTTATTATTATTGTTATTCATTTCCGAACGTCAAAGGGATAATTCGACATTTACTTTAGCATCTTCCGGAGCTGAATGTAATTGTTATTTACTTTCGAACGTAAAAGTAAACATCCGGCATTTATTTTATCATCGTATGGAGTTGAATATCATTATTTTTCATATCCGAACGTCAAAGCAAACATTCGACATTTATTTCAGCATCTTCCGGATACTTTTTTTTATCCTTATTCATTTCCGAACGCAAAATCAAATCTCTGACATTCCAAAAGTATAAGCAAACATCCGACATTTATTTTAGTATTATACGGAATCGAATATTACTGTTATTCATTTCCAAAATTAAAAGAGCAAACATCTGACATTTATTCAGCATCTTATGGAACCGATTGTTACCGCTTCATTTCCAAAACTGAAGGCAAACATTCGGCTTTTTTGGTGGCCCGGCGTGCGTTTTTGGTGACCCCGGTCGCAAATTAACCATTCGCGAAATCGTGATTCGATTCGCGAAAAGACTCCGCTAAATATAAGGCATAGATCGCTACACTCGGCAGTGGCTACGTCGTCCTTTCACCAGGTCTCGTTACAAAACCAAAATCTCGCGTGAGTTCTTGCGTTACCTATCGTTAATGTTAACGAAACATCGTTAATTTGCGCTAGGGATCGTTACTCATCGTTGCTAAAAACGTTAATTTTCCAGATCGTTAGTTTGCGTTACTAACGATTCAGGTGAAACCGCTTACGTTAATGAAACGTTAATGTTTATTTACGCAGTTTCTTTTGGTATATACTGTATGTAAACAAAAACTGGCGTCTCGTGATTTTGACAGTGATTTATTACACAATAAAATTTTATTCGACTTAGGCACAGTGAATTCAATGGTTTTTCCGTGAAAGTGTTCTTGGAATTTCATCGACTTAAGCGAGTATTCGACTTAAAAAATTCGACTTATGAGTGAATTAATACACGTAAGTCAATGGGGAAAAATCGGGACTTTTTAAAATTATCGACTTGCGCGATTTTTCGACATATGCGATGTCGACTTAGGCGAGTTTAACTGTACTTTCGCTTTTATTTCAGCCATTACTGTACATATTTTTTTTTTTTTTGTCTCTGAAATTTCAGATTTAAAGATATACAGTACCTTAAGTTTCCTTTTAACGAGCCACCAGACAGAAAAGTTAGTATTCATTCAAGCAGGTTTACACACCTGTGAAATTTGTTTTCCCTTTATTTAAGTATGGTATTCCAGGGTTGGGTATTCATTTACTTTTTGTTTCTCTTGTGTACTGGAAGCGAGACATAAATGTGTTACTTTTCCCAAATTTCGGTCATCCGTGTCGTCAAAAATTTCGTGTACTCTCCTTATTTTCCACAGCTTTGAGCTATGAACCAAAACTCACACCACAGACCTGTACATACAAATTACGATGTACTACATAACCTGAGAATATGGATCTTGGGGGGTGCTCCCCTCAAGGCCCAGTTGGAAAACCAAAGTGGGGCCCAATTTTCACATTTTTATCTTCTTCTTGAATATGAGTGGTAAAATGTTCACCAAACTTAACAAGTATTATCGCTAGGATGATAAAATTCCCTATTATGCAAATGAGCACCATAACCCACTTACCGTCCCCCAGGGGGGCCAGAATCCATAAACCTGCCAGAAACTAGAGAATTCTAACAAAAAGCTTCTTCTTAAAACCAGAAATGATTTGAGATAAAATACCATTAAAGTTATTAGATACCATGACATAAATCAGGGCTCCACACTAACTTTTATTTTTGGTGGCCCAAAGGCAAACATCCGACCTTTTTTGGTGGCCCGATCAGGCCACCAAATTCTTCATTTCTGAAATTTTGGTGGTCCGACATGCGTTTTTGGTGGCCCCGGGCCACCATTAGTGTCGAGCCCTGCGTAAATTTTGTGTATTTGAAGTGGAGATATTTTGTATGATCTGTGTCTTGTGCTGTGTCAATGCGGTGATAAGTGTATATAAACCTCTTTGGTGACTGGCAATGAGCTAGTGTATCACTCTATTCTCTGCATTGTTTGCACTCCATGATTCTTACATAGTATATAAATCATATAAACCACACAATGGTGAATTTGATGCTGAATATCCTGCCTGGGACCAATAATTATGAATTGAAGCTCATGTACAGTAGCTTGGTAGCATGAAGTCGCATTCTTGAGTACCGTTCCGTACATACAATACAAACATGTACATTTAACAGACTATGGGATGAATCGTCACTTGACCTTGGCCTCAGTTGGCTGCCCAGACATATTTGAATGATATTATTTTAGACTTCTTCTTAGAAGTCAAGGATTTCAAATGGGGTATTTGATGGCTCATTGAGGGACAAAGATGTATGTTTCACTAGTTTAAGGTATTACCTCCGTCAAGAAAGGAGGTCATGTTTTCATTGGCGTTGGTTTGTTTGTTTGCAAAATAGCTCAAAAAGTTGGGAACAGATTTGAATGAAACTTGCACAAAAATTGGTAATGACACGAGGAACAGATCATTAAATTTTGATGATGATCTAGGAATTTTTTTGGATATTTGAAGGATTTGTTAGGTATCTTTTGGCAGATAGGGTAAATGAACTTGGGAGTTAAAGATTCGCGTATTTGAGGTTTGCTCACACAAAGGCGCATCGCAACATGCAGGAAGCTATGTGACGAAACAAAAGGCTTCTATTTCAGAAATTTATTGATTTTCAGCGTGCCTGTATTGGTGGAAATGAGCTGCTTGGCAGAGGTCTGCTCTCTCCAAGTGCTTTTCTAGTTGATCATGTTGCCATAATCACTGGTAGAAGTAAACAACAGTTTGTAAAAAAAAAAAAAAAAAAGTACCTTTTCAGTTAATTTTCACAGCTTACAGACAAGGTTGCAGAGGGGACCACCAGTACCCCAAAGGACTGTTTTGTCAGTCCATTCCACTTCGGCTTTCTTTTTGGAGTTTTCAGTGAATTCACTAAGCTGGAAGTTTAGGCTCTCCTTCATTGATCAGGGGCTATGGGTGCCCTCAAAGCAACTCGTCTGTGCAGCATTCTCACAGGGTTGAATGCCTGAGGGCTATATGTTGTGTCTGCTTTATCATTTAATGTGCATGCTTAAAATTGCAAGAGATCGAGCAAGTTTCGATTCTACCGTGAGAGCACATCTTTCTTTCACACAGAAATCTGAAAACCTGAATGTCATCTGCACAAAGAGCATTCATTGCATTTCTTTTCAGGCTTTGTTTCTACCAGTCTTTACCTATAAATACAAGAGCACCCCCACAGTGATTGCACTGTGTTGGTTTACCGTATATATTTGGCACAGCATGAGAATGTTATGATTTCTCTATCGACATCAGGCAGAGCAAGCTGGAACTCCTTGTTCTGTGCACAATAGCACTGTTATGCCGAGTCTTTTGACTGGCATACTCTCTTTCTTGGTAGTTGGACTGCTACTCGTTTATAGAATGATCTATCCTTCTTACATGTAGGTATGCATGGCCGTGAGATGACAAAATGTAGGAAAATTGACCTATTCACATATTTCAATTTGTTTTGGAGTAACCTAATTCTGACACAAATCTTGAAATCAGAATGCAGTCCGTTACTGAGATATGACGCCCCTTAGGCCTCCCAGTGGGAATTGTTAGATTTTGTTGTTGTTGTTGTTGGCAAAACCTGTGATACGCTTGCCCCCTCTCAACACTCATCAGTCATGAACTTGGCAAAACAACGCATGATCTACATGCAATACATTATTTTGACATCCACACGTAAATGCAGTGATAGGCTGCATGGCCTGCAGTACCGTGCGCAGAATGACATGGCGGGATTTGTAAGGGTGCCATTGATTGAGACTTATAAATTGCTTTGCCGTAGCATTAGCTTGGTTAGGTTTATGCAGTAAAGCAATGTATGTGTTGATTTATGCACATTGTTCCAAAAGAAAAGAGGTCTAGTGAAATCAATGTGCATTCAATATGTCATTGATACTGTTGGTCCTTTGAGGGTAAGATATGAAATATTAAACAAAAACACAAAAACAGCTGTACATTTCCAAAACTTTTAAACTTGATTTACTCAAAAAGAGGTGGATCTAGATATGTTGTTTTGCCATCTCACAGCTGTTAAAGATACACTATTTCAATTGTTTTGTTCCTTCAAATTGTTGTGGAGTTTGAATGTGCAACCCATTTTTTTTTTTCTCAAGATTTCATGAGATGTTGTATATCAGTTTTGGTCTATCACATTTGGTCCCCCCCCCCCCCTATTCTTCTTCAGCTCCTTAGTGACATTTGTCAGTTTATAGATGACCGAGTCTCACAATTGACCTTTTCATTGACCTTCATATAGCCCTTCATAGTTCTATCAACTATGAACAATGCCATTGAAAACAAGTAGATAATATGCTTGTTTCCAAATTCTTTACCTCCTAGGGCTGACATTTTGGATGCAGTCCTGTTCAGAATGGGAATCTTAGCTGTGTTGCGCTCCAAGGATGCCAAAGGTAAGTGAATCATGAGAATTGTATGGCTAAAGTCATGCAATTATGGAATAGAGCCAAAAAATTTGCATTATACCTGGCCAGCATTCAGCATATAAATGTGAAGTTGCTGTATACCAATCAGAGGAGAAATTTTTCTGAGGTATCCCAAGGATAATCATTTGTTTCTGAGAGCCCACCAAAAACCAGGAAAACTTTGCTGAAGTAATTATCATCATCAAGTGGACAAATCTGATACCAAGTAATTTTTTTTTCATACTTTTCTTTTTGCAGCTACCATAGGTGTGATGATCACAGCTTCCCACAACCCTGTGGACGACAATGGGGTGAAGCTAGTGGAACCCATGGGAGAGATGTTGCTGCCTGCGTGGGAGGGTCATGCCACAAGGCTGGCCAATGCTGCGTGAGTCACACCCATGTTCTTGTGTCCAGGCTGACAGATTTGATTTCTTTGCTTACCACCAAGTGGTATAATGTCTGTAAATGGTCCATTCTATACCTCGATGCACCTCTTTGGTTTTCCATATCTCAGTCCTATGAAACACGATAGGATTAGCATTACAACGTTTTGGAAGCAGTAGCTAATATGACTAGAGAAGCAAATTAGCATGTCATCGGACTTAAAAACAGTGGTACACCAAGACAGTGTGATTCTAGTTGGCTCTAGAAAGGGAAGATCAAATTTAGAGATTTACGTGTAAGTTTGCAAATTACACACTAAGAGGAATTAGATGTATAGACTTGGTGCGTGGATATCCTGGAGCAGGAAATGTCTCAGTGAGGAATCCTGAGGCACAAATACATTGTATGAAGTTCTGGAGTAAAATTTCAAGTTACATTCTGGATTAAAGTAACACAATAGTGGATTGTGATTGCTCTGATATTGGGAAAAAATCTTTGGACGGTCAGTCTCACGACACCACACATTATGATGAAGTATGTTGCTTTGTATCACATGTGACTGACGTGTGGGAGAGTAAAAGAATCAATGATAATGCTGGACCCTAATAGGGGCTGATGTGGCTCAGTGCATAAGACCTGGGCTATCAATCGGGAGGTCCATGGTTCAAGTCCCCTGGCTGCAGCAGTTGTGCCCCATGGCAAGGCACTTTATGACTAGAAATCACTTATGAAATATTTAAGGGCATACAATTCTAAGAGAAATTCAAAGTATATTTGATTAAAATCAGTTTTGAAATGGCTGCAATATGCTAAAGAAAAAGTAAAACAAAGCAATCCTGATAATAGATAGGTTCCATCTTTTACTAGGATTGCTTTGTTTTGGATATCTGAACCATTGCAAAAACCAGTTTTCATTAAATAATTTTTGAATTCCTCAGGATTGTATGCTCTTTAATCTTTCATAAGAGGTTTCTCATTATCTGACAAAAAAAGTTGGAAACCTGAAGCCCCATCTATACGAAACCATATCATCTCTTTAAATTCAATAGATTTGATCTTAAAGATATCCAAATGTTTAATGTTTTTCCCTTTGTCCACACTCAGAGATGAAGACTTGGAAGCCACTGTTCGGGCAATCATCGCTGAAGTGGAGATCGACATATTACAAAGTGCTAACGTCTTTGTGGCCAGAGATACAAGGTATGGCACTGAAGGTGTTCTGAAAGGAGAATTCATACCGAAAGAGAGATGGTTATCTCAAACAAATAGGCCTGAATTCACCAGGGTGGTTTGAATTTAGATCGTGGCTTAAAATAAGCAGTGAAATCAGCATAGATATCCTACCTTTAACTTGCGCATGTCAATGCAGGATTGTTGTTGGATGTACTGTTGGCATGTAACACAATCTATTATTTGCATTTATCAGAAGAAATTTGCATAAACCATGGTCTAGATTTAAACCACCTGTATGAATTTAGGCCATACAATTTGAGGCATGGAACCATGACCATTTGACAGTCAGTGATCATCTGACCTTTGCGTCTGCTTGTTGGTAATTACTGTTAGATCGAAGAACCCAACAAGACTGTGTATCTGATCTCTCCCTTCATTCTTGATAGAAAGACTAGGATTCCTCAAAATATCACAATATTTCAGAACGGTGTTTATGCACTCCACTTCTGTGCATCTGTCAGCTTTGCATGTATGAACTCTCTATGCCTGGACATGATGTACATGAATTTCTTATATGCCTAAAAAGTATGTTGTGTAAAGCTGCAGAATGTTGTCGGTCGTGTGAACAAAACTGGCAAGGTTTCGCATTAAGTCTAGTCTGTTTAGTCTTGAAAGACTAACCAGAGAGAGTGCAAGTTTTATGTCTACATGGAGAAGAAACTCTAAAGCAATACTGTTCAGAAGATTACCGTACAGATCGACTACCCTGTAAGTGCTGTTTTGATAGGCCCTGTGGTTTAGTGCAAGTGTTTTGATCATGTGACCACTTTGCATATTGCCCCTGACATCTAGAGGGGAAACATAAGTATAAAGCTTCAGTGTGCATTCAGTAACTTACAGCATTGGCAATCACCACAGATGTTGGTGACATTCTAGGATTCTACATCATTGTAAGTCATCATTATTTTTTAAGTCTTTGTTTTGAAGAGTTCTTAGTTTGTGTCTCACATAAAATACATATCAATTGGAATCCAGTCATATATGTATATATATATATATATATATATATATATATATATATATATAGAAAGAACATCACCCAAACTCTCACTAACAGATACATGGAGATACAAAAGTAAAACCACAACAGCATCACTTTGTGTCACAGTAAATTCTACATGCATGTGTAGATCCCATATGTCACATATTGATCCAGCACTGCGTTCAGGCAGTCCATAATTGTTTGTTCAAAGCAAATATTGCAGCAGTGCAAATACTAACTAACTGAAAAGGAACCTTTCAGGCATGATGTGTTGTTTTTCTTTGCTGTATTTAGGGACCTTGAGCTCTAGTGATTTGTGTGTGTGTGTGTGTGTGTCTAAATGTTTTTGTGTTGTTTCTTTTTCACAGAATTTGCCTTTTTTTTCTTCTTGCTTGTAAAACTTTTGCTCAATTTTCCTCCCATTAGACCCAGCAGCGTGAGGCTTGTCCAGGCACTGAAAGACGGGGTTACTGCAGTTAACGGTCATCTCACTGACTATGGTAAGCCAATGCCAGCCACCCACAATGCACCATGCTATCACAAATCACAGATCAGGAACAAGGGTACTGAAGCCAGACAAGATTTTTTTATTTATTTATTTTTTGCTGTACTACAGGAAATATTTGCAGGTCGAGGACTTTTAAAACTTTTTTCTTCTGGTGTGACATTTGTGGTAACACTCTTCCACCAATACTTCATGGATGATATGAATGCAGTTTATGTCGGAGTCTTTGAGCAAAAGTTTTCTGTGTTAATTGGATGTGTGCGTGCACGTGTATACCTGTGAGCTTGTGGGTTATGCCAGGGCTGCACACTAACTCACTTTTTCTTCTTGTCCATCTTGTCTGTCGAACTAGAAGGTACCCAGTTTTTCCATTTTTTTAGTGGTCCATTCCTGAAAAAGTTACTGGTCCGACAGTGATTTTTACTGACCATCAGACCAGTGCCAATGTGCAGCATTGGTTATGCACAGAATGTGAAGTCACAAGTGGGGCTCTCTTTGTTGTAGAGGAAGAGTTGAAGAGAGAACAGGAGGAGGTATGGGTCAGGGCCTACTCTGAAGGTAGATGTTTTTTGTTTTCTCCTGAGTAAGATGAATTTCACATATTTTGATTCCTCTGAATTGAGACATGGCATAGTGGTACATATAACAGGCAAAAAAAAAATCCTTTTATTTTCACACTAGTTTCTGGTTGCGGGAAATGGCGCGAAAATTTCCACTTTTACAGTATTGTCAATTCCAGTCATATTGCCCTTGAGAGCTAATACCATACATTCCTCATATATACAGAAGACCTGCCATGTTCGCAATCACATAATTCCTAAAATCATACTTAAAACTCTTGAAGCAAATGCTCATGTTCAGAATAATTTTGCATTCACATGTTAACACCCGACTGCAATATTATTTCCTTGTAATTGACAGAATTGTAATACTGTTTTGTTTTATTGCGTGTGTGTGTGTGTGGTTTTTTTTTTTTTGGGGGGGGAGGGAGTATATTTCAAATTTCCTTTGGAAGTTATTGAATAAAAGGAAGTCTATTAAAATGCATATTAATGTAGCACATCACAGTAATATTGAAAAAATAGCTTGAAACCTTGGTTCTTACCAATGACTGGAGTCCTGAGATTGTTTAGAAAGATCAGTATAAAGCACCATATGAATGCAGTTATCATTATTGTTGTTGTTGTTGTTGTTATTACAGAGACTCCAACTCTCCCGTTTTCGACGGGAGATCTCCCGCCGAAAGCCCATTTTTGCAAAATCTCCCGTTCTCCCGCTTGAGATTTGATTTCTCCCGCCCTGGCTCTGTGTCTCCCGGTGGAAAGGATTTCTTGCTTATTGCTAACGTATGTTGAAAAAATAAGCCTTAGATAGCACCAGAGAACATCTAGAACGCTAGGAACTTCGCGGTTCACACACATCTACTTGGAGTCTCCCGTTTGCTAGGGGTTTCGGGCGGGAGAATCTCCTGATCAGAAGGTGCTTGGGGTTGGAGTCTCTGTTATTATTCTTTTTTTTTTTGTGGCATGACAGATGTTAATCGAGGTTATTATACCCCTGCCACACATAGTGTGAAGGGGGTATATAGTAATCACCGTGATGTTGGTCGGGCGGGCGGTCGGGCGGGTGGGTGGGCGGTCGGGCGGTCTGTTGCAAAATCTTGTGTTGCGAACTCCTCCTACAGTTATGAAGCAATTTAAATGAAACTTAGGGTAAATGATGATATTGAGGTATAGATGTGCAAGACATGTTTTTTGTGTTTCTCAGACAATGCGTTGCCATGGTAACCATAATTCTACCAAAACCTTGTGGATTGAATAACTTCCATAGTATTTGAGCAATCAATTTCAAAATTGGTATCTATGATGATCTATAGGTGTAGTAATGCAAGACACTCTTTGTGTTTGTACTGTACTTGACAAAGCGTTGCCATGGTAACCGCATGTTTTCTTCGAAATCTTGTGGAGTGAACAACTAACACAGTTTTGAAGCAATTGAAATCAAATTTGGTAGGCATTATGGCCTTGAGGCATAGATGTGGAACACATAATTTTTGTGTTTGTCGGACAAAGCGTTGCCATGGTAACCATAATTTTACCAAAATCTTGTGGATTGAATAACTTTTACATCATTCAAGCAATTAAGGTCAAATTTAGTATGTATGATGATCTGGAGGTGTAGTTATGCAAGACAACAATGTGTTAATATAAGAAAAATGTGTTGCCATGGTAACCACTCATTTTTGTATCAAATTAAACCGTTTAATCTATGAAGGTGAAATTTGGTGTGTATGATGCTCTTTAAGTGTAGTTTTGCAAAATGTCCTTTGTATTTGTATCGGACAATGCGTTGCCATGGTAACCACATTTTAAAAAAAAATCCTGTGGAGTGAACTTCTTTCACAGTTTTCAAGCAATTGAAACCAAATTTGGTAGGCATTATGGCCCTGAAGTATAGATGTGGAACACATAATTTTTGTGTTTGTCATACAAACTGTTGCCATGGTAACCACAATTTTACCAAAACCTTGCAGATCGAATAACTTTTCCATCATTCAAGCAATTAAAGTCAAATTTAGTATGTATCATGATCTAGAAGTGTAGTTTTGCAAGACACCAATGTGTTAGTTTAAGGCAAATGTGTTGCCATGGTAACCACTCATTTTTGTATCAAAATAAACCATTCAAGCTATGAAGGTCAAATTTGTATGATAGTCTTTAAGTGTAGTGATGCTGGGGGAAAGCATGTTTCCTTTTGCTGTAAGTTTTATACTCAGTGTCAACTCTGTAATTGTACAGTAAACTTAAATTATTCTGTTTCCAATTCGACAAGAGCACAAACTTGGTATTAACGTCATTGCCCTCATGACATCACATACTATAAAGCAACACTAGGGGCGGGGGTATTAATCACCTTCAGTGATAATTCTAGTTTTTTCTTTTTCCCCATTCCTTTGTGACCAGGTCTACTCTCCACTCCTCAGCTCCACTACTTGGTGCGTTGCCACAACACCAAAGATGCCTACGGCCAGCACACCGAGGAAGGCTACTACAAGAAGTTGGCGGCGGCCTACACCAGTCTGCGAAAGCTGATTACCCCTGCACGCAGCGAGCAGGTGAGCGGTACCATATTTTCCATAGTAAGCAACCTTGGGTAGTGTGTTATGTTTCATGTCGGCTTGCTTTCTCTGTCTTTGTTTGTAAGTGAATAATTGATCAGGCTCCCTGTTCATGTTTATGCCTCTATAAATGAAGGGTGGTGTTGGTGTGCGTTTTCAGGTTGTCCGTCTGTCTGTCTGTCTGTACACGCCACATTTCCTGAATACAAATCAAGACTGACAGACTCTGCAGTAGATGAGACTTCCAGAGGGGAAGATACGCTGGATGAATCTTGAGCAGATTCCCTTCATGTTATTAGTCAGGGATCATCAAATTGGCTATATAATGTAATTTTTAGGCGATAACTTTAATATGCTAGGAATGACATTGGTAGGTAGGATACTGTATACGCCATATATTTCGCGAGTCTAAATTTTCGCGATTGTGAGTCTTGTACTGAACAGGAAAATGTACACGCGTACATCATATTCACATCGGGATCAGAGTCAATATTTTCGAGTGTCTTTAATTTCACGAATAACACCTGACGCGTGAAATTCGCGAAAATAAAAACCTCGTGAAATATTTGGCGTATACAGTATATGTTAATAGATAATTGAATGATACGAAATGAGGATGATGGTTAATAGTTACTGTATTTTCATTATATTTTTTTATGGGGGGGGGGGGGGATGGGCTAAAAATGTATTGTCTAATCTTAACTTTATCTAGAAATGTCCAATGATATGTTATAGCTTATTTTGATGAACTGAACCATTTTGGTTACGCAAAAGCTGGTTACATAGTTGTTACACCTGGGAATGATACCAGTTTACTAGTTGCAAACTAAAAGAAGTAGAGGATGTGTTAGGATGTTGGAAATATTGGCCCAAAGTCACAAAGGTGGTTTAAACCTGGCTTGAATTTAGACCTTGATACAAGATGGTCTAAAATAAGCTTGAAATATGCATACAGTTGAGATGCATGTATGACTGTTTGTTCCTGGACGTCTTTTGGCATATGCAATCTGTCAATCGTCTTTACACAGAAGAAACGTGCATAAACCATGGTTTAAATTTGTATGAACTTCGTGAATTCGGGCCATTGTCTGTCACTCTGCTGACTTCCATGCGTCATTTATATCTTCCCCAACTCACACCTCACAGAATGACTTGGGCGGATGCATTGACTACTCCAGTCACATCCTTCTTGACGGGGCCAACGGAGTTGGGGCCCTCAAGGTTGCCCAGTTCTTGACCTTCATGAACCCTGGCCTCCTGGACATCACTGTGTACAACGATGGCTCTTCTGGAAAGCTTAATGAACAGGTGATTTCTACAGTGCTTAAGTGTCATAAATGCTCGTAGGGCCTCGTACCTAGAGGCGTTTGTATGAAGCCAGACAAGCAGAGGTTTTCTTAGCCTACTATGTGTAGAGTTGCTAGCAGAAGCAACGATATCAAAATTCAAAATTCAGATGCAAGTTTCTTCACTTTGTCTCCCTCTACAAATCAAATTTGTTAAGATCGCAACAGCTGATCTGTAAATTAACAAACATGTCGGAAAAAGGAACCAGTGGGACTCGAACCTGTCATCTACTGCTTTCCGGGCAGCCAGAACCTTCACCCCTCTGAATAATATCTTTCTTTCTTTCATTTGATATCAAAATTGTTTTAAGAGTTTCTTGTTGAGGTTTAAATCTTGTTTGGATTGTGTGATGATAAAAGAAAGAGAAACACAAATGTAGCACAAGATCTAGCAGAGTGAGACTCAATATTATACTAGCCTTAGGTGAAATCATGGAAAAATAACAAATACTGAATACCATGCCTTGAGAGCTATTAACACCATTATCAGCATGTGGGACTAAAAGATACATATATTGTGTGTTAGATTATGATGTTGTTGTAAGAGGTACTGTGTGGGATTTTTTTCTCATTAGTCTTGTTTTTTGTGGGGGCTGGTAACATATAGATCTTGAGAAGTGTTAAGGCTGTTGAGACTTTTTGCTGGTGATTTTCTTTTTTTTTTTTTTTTTTTTTTTTACTGCAATTGCATGTTTGCATACCCCCCTTCCCCCCCTTTTTTTGCCTCCGCCACAAAGTGGTGCCGGAGGCATTATATTTTTTTTTATCATAGCTCATTACATGTAATCATAGACAATCATTCTTTTCCTTTACACAACTTTGAAGCACTCTTGCATTCCTGTTTTTGATTTGTGGTGATGCATGATACGCTCATTCACTCTGCATATGGTTCTTGTTTGGTTTGTGTCTAACTCAACAGTGTGGTGCAGATTTTGTGAAGGTTCAGCAGACTCCTTCATCAGGTAACCATACCAGAATCATCAAATAAGTCATTTATTACTGATTAACAGTGAAATGGGATGGATAAACTAATAAATTCCATTGGCAGTTTTACATCAGAAGTAATGGCCTTTAATAGTGAGAAATGTCATATGATTTCTTCTTTGTGTCTTACTGTCCCTAGCAAAACTAGTTTAATGACAGGCTGTTGGTTTTGTGAATGGTGTGCATTCAAGTGAACTTCCATGCCAGGTTTAAGTTGACTGTGATGTACAGAGTGAAATCAGGCACACTAAACAATGGTAGTTTCATCAAAATTAAATGTAAAACAGGCAAGTTCGTGAATTTTAGCAGTTTCACATTTTCTTGGAATCGTGATAATGGGCAAAACAACATGATACCAATAAGCTGAGAAGATGATATCAATAACTAATGGCTCTCCCTGGGGTTCTTGGGCGAAATTATGACAAAATTTCACATTTTGGGCCAGTGATTTAGCACCAACAAGCCTTTCCTCCCTATTCCAAAAAGATCATCATTGCTGGGCAATTACAACAGCAAAACTTTGATGTACAAGAGATATTGTTTGTTGTTGATTACATGTCCAAAAAGATGATTAAGCAGAGATTTGTTTTTATGTCAGCGAAAGACTTCCTACGCGAGGGGATCACCATTTAATATGTATACCATGTTGCTACTAATGTCACCTTTTTTGTGCACACATTGCATGAATTTGAAATTCCATAACCTGTATATTTTAGGTGTGATTTTGCCAACATTTTAATCATTCTGTTTGTTAAACTTGAGAACAATATCTAAAAATGAACAATAAAACATCCATAGAAATCTATCGTGATAAGGGCTAAAATTGCACTGTGAAGGAACACATGTTGCATGCAAAACAAATATCCCATTCGAACAGTGCTGGTAGACCACACGTGATGTGACAGATTTCAGCAAGAGTGTTTATGAAGTGCAGCACACATACTTTTGCATTGCAGCCAACATTTGTTTATAGATTATTTTTCATTTTTTCGAGATGCTTCATCTTCCCAAAAGTGGAGGCACAGATGGTGTGAAGCAGCAGCAGTGTTTGTTTGTGAAAAAACAGAAAGAAAGAAAGAAAAAAAAAAACACCAAAAAACCTCCACAAACTATCTCTCTTGGATATTACTGGTTATCAACAAGTGTTGCAAAGGCGAATGAAACTTGTAGATATCGATGAACAGAAGTTGCTGCAGAAAGTGAAACTTGAAATTACATCCTTGTAGGGAAGGCTATATTTTGTCAGTCTGAAGCCTTTTATTCATATTTCGTGTACCTGCCTTTCCATTACTGTATCTGAGCAATGCAGGCAGTAAATTCTAAAATGATTTGTGTGTGTGTGTGTGTGTGTGTGTTCATTTTCATGTAACTTGAAGTCTTATTAAAACAGTCATTTGATTTGGTGTCCCTCCAAACAGGCATGCCTGCTCAAGCGGGCGAGAAGTGTGTGTCTCTGGACGGCGATGCAGATCGGATAGTGTACTTCTACATTGATGAAGGTGTGTCACTCCTGTCTGTCTGTGTGTCTCTCTTCCTTGTGTGTGTGTGTGTGTGTGTGTGTTTGTGTATATGTGTGTGTGTGTGTGTGTCCTGTCACCCTACAATCTCTTGTCTCGGTGTTTTTGGAAAATGAGGGCTTTTTTTTTCTCTTTCTCTATTATATACGTCTTTTGCCTTTCTCCCTTGTGCTCTTCTCTCTCATGCAATGTCTCACATTTACAGAATGCACTTTTTTTAAAAAATAACTTTCCTTTTTTCCATTTCTCTCTGTATGGCTGCTATGGTGCTACAAAAGTGGTATTAGACAAGAAATTGAATTACATGGGAATTTGGAGAATGTGCAGACTGCCAGGCACTACATTTTGATTGTCAGAACATTTGGGATATATTCATCTTACGCTGAGTGTACTGTATACACCAAATATTTCGCAAGGTTTTTATTTTTGCAAATTTCGCGAGTCAGCTGCTTTTTGCAAAATTAAAAACACGCGAAAATATTGACTCTCATGCTGATACGAATGTGACGTACGCGTATACATTTCTCCGTTCAGTACAGGACTCCACAATCGTGAATTTAACTACTCACGAAATTGTTGGGAAGTCCCGATTGGCGAAAATTTAGACTCGCGAAATATATGGCGTATACAGTATTAGAGGGTATGCTCGTTTAGTGAGTAGTGATGCTAATGCAAGAAACTCTGGTCTGTCATTAGTCTTTCACAAAAAACTCAGGAATTTGCTAAGCAAATGCATGAATGACTTTTTGACTTCAACAGAGATACATCCCTTAATTTTTTTTTCTATTTTTTTTTTTCCAGACAAAAAATTTCATCTCCTTGATGGTGACAAGCTGGCAACACTGGTAAGTGTGAATGCAAATCTACTTTCTATGCTGTTGAGCAAGGAATGCTGCTGCAAATATACTGAATGATGTTAGAAACCCCCCTTGGGATTGAAAATTCTATAAAGTAGGACCATAAAATAGACCGACATTTACAAAATGTACACATCACAAGAATTTGGCTTTCCATAACTTTCTCATTCCGTCACCAGGGTTCTCAATCGGAAATTGGACAGCTTGCAAAACTGTCTCCCAAGTCCTAAGTCCCAATTCACAAAACATTACACTCGCGAAATATATACTGTATACAGTATTTTGATGTGGCAAGGTGTCATATTCGCTGGATGCTGTGATATTCGCATTTCATCAGATATGCCAGCATACCCCCCCCCCCCTTTTTCTGCAGACAAAAAAATGATATACAGGTACTGCATCATGGATGATGAGTGTCCCCATTAACTTTACAACAAGAATTCAGTCTTTATGATGAAATGTTTTGTTTTCTGAGATAGATATGGTGGCATCTATGTTATAGACATACATGCAGATGGCTGGGGTGAATGATTTGAATTTAGATGTGCTGTTGAACCTGAGCCAAGTCGAGGTTTGTCTGCTTGTGGGAAATGGGAAGCTGGTGTTTACCCATGTGCTTGCCAAGTGGCAGGCAGCCAAGAGTGCTCTTCAGGGAGTTGGCAAATACATGGCGAACATAGATGGAAAAATTCATATTCCGACCTGTTTTATATCAACCACTTGATAAGGGAAACAGCAAGGATGGCACATTAAACAAACATGTTTGCAAAGGGGGTCTTGCAACATTACCCGTACAGTTGCCTCTGTTTGATTGAGACTCAGATTGATGGGAAGACAACTTTAATGGGATGATATTGAGGCATCTTTTGAAAGGCACGTTGAAATATCTGCTCCAATGAGACAAGAGATTTTTTAAATTGGACATAATTTGCATGTGATATTTGTTTTTTGTTCAAAGTAGAAACTTTGCACAAAATTCACAGACAGAGGGAAGGAAATTGAATGAATGCACAACTCTAAAAGGATATTTAGGCAGAGATACTGAAAAAGACGAAATCCCCCAACCTGACATGGAAACCAAATGCATGAAGCATGAAGGAGTATTATAAAGTACCTCAAAATGTATTGCTGTACGAGATATCACATGGTTCACTGGTATGCCTAGCCCCACCTCCCACCTGCCACATAATCATTAATAAACTATACTCTACGTAAAATGACATGGCTAACATGTAATCAATCTCTATACGCTTGACGAATGATGCAGAAGAAGCATTCGTGTTCTTGTCAGCATCACTATTATGGCTAACAATGGTGTCATTGTCGATATCGCACTCACCCCCTAATAATTTTTGCTGTGATCCAGATTGCGGGATACGTGCAGGAGCTGGTCACCCAGAGTGATCTACAACTCAGAATGGGCCTTGTCCAGACGGCATACGCAAATGGCAGTTCAACAAAGTATGCTGTGGAAACTCTGGTAAGTTAGAACTCTGCCAAATCGTACCATATCATCCATTGGTGCATCTTTAACCCCCCCCCCCCCCAAAAAAAAATAAAAATAAAATAAAATAAATAAATAAATAAATAAGATAAATAAAAATGTGCTAATGCACAAATGATATCCCATTTGAAATGTTGTGATTGTTTGTTTGTTTGTTTGTTTGTTTACATGTTATGGTCATTATATGTATGCTTGTTGCACCTCTCTTGTTTCTTACTTCCTTGTGATCGGCAACTAAAAATGTGTGAAACACTTTCGTTTGACACTGCTTGTGGCTAGACCTGTACATGTGTTTCCACATTGTGATTGATTGTATCAAATTTGAAGGCATTAAGAATTTTTTAACTCATGACCACATTACCCCTAAAAAAAAAAAAAAAAATTAAAAAAAAAAAAAAAAAATCACAAACATCAAATCAGAGAAAATGTCAAAATAAATGATTTGACTGAAAAGAAGTGTAATTTTTACGGGAAAAAAAACTGAAGATTGATATCAGTACAATATTTTGTCAGAACTCTAAAGCCAAGGAGTAATTTGAAATTCAAAACCTTGCTTTTCATAAAACTAGAGTACCATGATGATTTAAATGATCTATTACAAGTGCTAAAATGACCAGACTCCTATGCCTGTGACTGCTTTTAAATTTGCAAGCAGATTTTCTCAAAACTGCACTTATTTGATCACTTTAATACTTTCCTACTGTTGCTGAAATAGTCTCATCTTTAGAGAGAGTCCAGTCATGTGTCGTCTGTAGTCTCAAATGTGTGGAGAGTTCTAAAATACCAAAGCGAATAACAAATAATAATCTGCAACTTTGTTAGCCTATGTGGCAAGATCTATTTCAAACATGAGAGGTTTGTTTAAGTATTGAATAGAAGTTATTGATAATTCAAGTGAACAAAATAATTCAGTATATGGAAAATATTATTGCTTAAATCCATACTACATTCTATTTCATAGTGAATATCCTTTACAAAGTTTATGGAGGAATCATTCATTTCTCACTTTTCACAGAAAGTCCCAGTGGCCTGCGTGTGCACTGGTGTGAAACATTTGCATCACAAGGCAGAGGAGTTCGACATCGGAGTCTACTTTGAAGCAAACGGACACGGCACGGTGAGTCAATTGGCGGCCACGCCCCGTGTTAGAAGCCCAGCTGTGACGAGCAGATATTGATTTTATTCATTCTCACCACACGATTATCTGTATATGTGTGGCTAGTTTACAGGTTTCACTGATAGATGGCACAGATGTGAATCAAATGCATGAAGTTAGTCGATAGGAAATGGCAGCAAAGAGTTGTAGCAAATAGTAGTGCAATGTGGAAACAGGACAAAGTTGTTTTTTATGCCGCCGCAACGAAGTGGCGGGAGGCATTATGTTTTCGGGTTGTCCGTCCGTCCGTCCGTCCGTCCGTCCCGTTTTGTTTTTGTCGATATCTCAAGAACCGTGTGGTGGTTTTACATCAAACTTGGTATGAGGGTATATCCTTGGGGGATAATACTTTGTGTGGATTTTAGGGTCACAGGGGCAAAGGTCAAAGGTCACAGATTATTTTGTGAAAAAAAATTTGAAATTTCATGTTTTTCTCCATATCTCGCAAATGGTTCAAGGTATCTTCATGGAACTTTAGTATATATGCTTGTACCGATGGGCAGTGATTATCTAGAGAAGTTGGGGGTCATGGGTCAAAGGTCAGGGGGGTCAAAGGTCAAGGTCAACTTCTCAAAATATCACTACTTTCCTTATATTTATGCAATGAATGAAGGTTTTTTTTTTTTAACTTGATGTATACATGTATAACCCAATATATATTCTGTGGGAGGTTTCTTGCCAAAAGGTCAAAGGTCAAGTGAAAGTGCTGAATTGCACTTTTTCCTCCATATCTCAAAAGTAACTCAAGGTATCATCATGAAACTTACATATTTATGCATGTTCAACCTAACAGTGATTCTCTTTGGAACTGTGAGGTCAAAGGTCAAAGGCCAGGTTTAGATCATGCTATTTTCCCATTTGATACTGAAATTATACTTTTTCTCAATACCTTGAAAAATTACTCAATGCATAAACTTATAAAAGGGTCAAAAGTCAAGTAAAAATCATCAGTTCCCCAAATACCTGCATTTTGACATTTTAATCATTCATCCAATTGAACCTAGTTCTAGGAAAGTGAACATTCAGCACATTTGTATCAAACCTGTCATTTTAATATTTGCCAGTTGTTTGAAACTGTCATCACACATTGTCAAGACATTGTACTATAGACCTATTAGGAGAACCATGCATTATGGCGGAGGCATATCAGTCGCCGTAGCGATATATCTAGTGTTTTAATGCTGACAGTAGTTAATTGCAAAAGCCCCTTAGATTTGTTATCATGCAGACTAGCAAACTTGAAATGAACTTATGTTCAGGATAAAAAGTCAAAGATTCACAATATTACTGGTTACTAACATGGATATGTGGATGTGGGACTGAAGTCATTGTGTGCTAAAACATATGATGTATGAGGCTGAACAGTTTTGTGTGAATTTGATATATTTTTGAAGCTTGCAAGTACTCCCATGATTTTCAGCATGAAGAGATAAAAGTTTAGTGATACACATGAACATGCATGTTTTACATTATTGTGCATTTGTTTCTTGACATAGACAGGTTGATACATGTGGATGGATGGATAGATAGATAGACAGATAGATAGATAGATGGATAGATAGATAGACAGACAGACAGATAGATAGATAGATAGACAGATAGATAGATAGATAGATAGATAGGTAGATAGATGGATAGATAGATAGATAGATAGATAAATAGATAGATGGATGAAGAGGTCAGTGCTGTTCATATGTTATTGACACTTCTTGTGTTGCTGGTGTTGTGTGTGTCATTTCTAATTTCCAGGTACTATACAGCCAAGAAGCTGAGAGGAAGATTCATCATGCCAGCTCAGATGAGAGGTGATTGTTCCTTATATTCTCTATCGTGTTCATGGTGTTTGATCAAAGAGCTATTGTCGTGGTGATGTTTAATACTGGGGCTCAGCGTACCCTTGGCTGGCACCTGTCTATAAGGAGGGAAAGGCCTGTCCATGTTCAAGTTGATTTTGATAGATGGGGTCAAATGAAATGAGAGGAGACTTCAATGGAGTTGGACATGATACAAAGGACAAGTATACACCTTTATATACAATTAACAGAATTATTCATACCCCTTGGAAATTGTTAGTTTTGAGCAGATTTCTTACAAATGAAGGATCGAGTGATGGTGATTGGGTGTTAACTTTTTACTCTTATTTGTCCTCTGTAAATTGACATTAATTCCAGTTTCACCTTATTTGCATAACAATATAAATGTTGAGATATTTGGATTTGGGCCTTTACAGAATTATTCATACTCTTATGAAAACACTGTCAATGTCATTGAATATTTTCAGAGGACAGACGCAGAAATGTTCTTGTGTTTGGTCACTGAGTTTGTATAGGTCTCCACCAATGCATTTGCTGTTTTTTCTGTCAAGAGGACCTCCATTAGCTAAAGATTTTAGAGTGTCCATGGCAACATGTGATATCTAGTTCCCAACTCAGATTAAAGATTGTTTCAAGAATGTAGAAATTACTTATATTTTGGAGTACATTTGCTGTAAATGCCCTCAAAACATTACTTGCAACATCAAACCAACATATCCTGCATCTGGGTTAGGCCAAGTGACTCTGAACTTGCTGTTCACCTTGAAGACATTGCTGTAATAATAGCCTTGTGGAAGTCTTCTCCCAATAGTCTGACTCTATTATCTGAGAGATTGTTCTGAATAGCTTTGATTGTGATCTTTGGGATGGCATTGTTCCAATGTTGCCATAAAAAACTTTACCCTTGAGCTCCAGACACATCCAGAGAGGTTAGTCACAATGTGAAACTGTCCATTCTTGAAACAGTAGTTGATATTGAAACTACAGACACTTATGACAAAGAGTATTCACATTCCTTTCTCAGTAAACAGGCTAATTGGTTAGCAGTACTTAATACATTGCATCTCCCAGCAAAGATGAAAGACCTTTAAAGACATGTCTGTAGTGATCTGAGGTGGTAAAGAGTCATGAATGTCTTAAACAGCATACATCCAAGGTGTGCGTTTTGTTCAGTACAGAGCAGAATCCTTCAAGATGTGTCCGGACATCAAATTTATCACCTTATTTGCCATGGAGAGATTGTTTAAGAGTGACAATGACCTGAATATCACATCAGAGACATTCCAAGTGCATCTTGGGCAGGAATAGATCCAACTTACACTGAGACAAACTCCTTGAAGCATTTCACTGCCCAGGATTCCACGGACAATAACCAGAAAAGAGCCTCTCCTCTGGCAGAGACACAAAATAGTCTGGTACGGTAGTTACAAGTAATGGTCTCAGGACATTACTGTTGATGTTTTTGGGCAGACAAACTATTTCCAAGGTATTGAATGAATATCTATTATGCATTGTAGCTATAGAGATCACACGTCGGCATGGACACTCTGAAACCTTAAGTTACTGGAATACTGGAGGTCCCCCTTGACAAAACGTGGACCAATGTCTTTTTAAGACATGCAGAAACCCAATGGCAAAGCAAAAGGACTCTTCAAAGTTGCAATAATATATAGATCAATGACAATGACAGTGTTTTCATAAGGTTATGAATAATTCTGTAAAGGCCCAAATTCAAATATCTCAACATTTCTATTGTTATGCAAATGAGGTGAAACTGGAATTAATGTCAATTAGTAGAGGACAACTAAAAGTAATCACCATCACTCCATCCTTCACATGTAAGAAATCTGCTCCAAACTAATAATTTCTCAGGGGTATGAATAATTTTGTTGTTAACTGTACATGTGGATTGTTTAATTGCAGCAGGACTAGTAAACACATCAGTGAAAATTTGAGGAAAGTAGGACAATCTGTTCTTAAGTTTTAGTTCTAAAGAATTTTTGAAGCTTCCGCACAGTCACTGCTGGATGAGAATGAGAAGACTACTACAGCTTATGTTGTCACATATATAGAATGATATAAGGAAAATGTAAGGAGAATTTCACAAGATTTTTTATTTTTTTTGTTGAAAGTGCGCATTCCTTTGACTTGTCGTATGTTAAAGCTAATATTATTTCCCCTGCCTTCTAAAAGAGCCAAGTCAAGTGCTCTTTTATTATGCAAGAAAAGTGAAAATATGAGAAATTTTCTTATACTTTCCTAATATTGTTCTACACATCTAACATTACAAGCTTTTGTAGCTTTCTCATCCAGCAGTGACTGCCCTGAAACTTCAAAAAAATTTCATAACTTTTGAACAGATTGCCCAATTTCCCTCTTAACTTTCACTTATGTGTTCTATTAAAGGGGATGGCCAGTAACTGATCAGTGGGAATCAGTGGGAATGCTGGGGGATGATTGTTCCAATCCTTGTGGGATTCATTTAAAGGGAAGATAAACCCCAAGAACAATGTGGATTGAGTGAAAGCAGCAACATTAGTAGAACACATCAGTGAAAGTTTGAAGAAAATCGGACAATCGATGCAAAAGTTATGAATTTTTAAAGTTTTGGTGTTGGAACCGCTGGATGAGGAGACTACTAGAGGTTATGACGTATGAGTGGACTACAATATCAAGAAAATATAAAGAAAATACTACAAAAATCCATATTTCATGAAAATTACAAATTCCATCAACTTGATATTTACATATGTTAAGGGTAGCAATTATTCCCCCTGCTTTCTGAAAGCGGTTGGTCCACTGCTCTTTCATAATTCCAGAAAAGTGATTTTTTGTTGAATATCCTTTATACTTTCTTTGTATTGTTGTCCACTCATACGTCATATCCTCTTGTAGTCTCCTCATCCAGCAGTTCCAACACCAAAACTTTAAAAATTCATAACTTTTGCATCGATTGTCCGATTTTTCTCAAACTTTCACTGATGTGTTCTGCTAATGTTGCTGCTTTCACTCAATCCACATTGCTCTTTGGGTTTACCTTCCTTTAAGAGTACATTATATATCTATTGTTGTGTGAATCGGTGGTACGATCGCGATGAAATTTTGCATGCGTGAGACACACGTCATAATCTACAAGATTGTGTCATAAGATTTTTTGAAACGATCAATTTCTAATTTTAAATAATTAATTATGAAATTTAAGCTCAAGATCATATTTTAGTCTAATTAAAAGCATTGAGAGTCTAATTTTTGAATTGTAAATCTGTTTTAGTATATTCAACAATTGTACATCACAAAAACTTCCAAAAGTCATTTCAATTCTTATGTATTTTACTGTTTTCAGAATTTCTTATGTATTTCCTTGTTTTTCTACTTTTGTTTTTTCTTTTTTTTATTGGAAATTGTCACTGACCACTTTTCTACCATAATTAGCATAGAATTAAAGGGTGTGTACAGTTCTGGTCGAGGTGAAGATTTAGCTTTTAACTTTTTGTGAGATATTCAGAAACCACTCTAAGAGATGTCAAAGAGCATGCAGTTCTAATGGGTATCAAAAGTTTATTCGATGAAAATCGGTTTTGAAATGGCTGAGATATCCAAAAACAAGGTGAAACAAAGAGATGCTAGTAAAGTTGGGGCATGTCGCCTTTTATTATTAGCACTTTTTGGGATATCTCAGCCATTTGAAAACCAATTTTCATCAAATAAACGTTGAATCCTTCTTAAAATTACATGCTCTTTCATATTTCATAAGAGGCTTTTCATTATCTCACTTAGGAATGTTCAAAACATGAATCCCTACCTCAACCAGTACTGTACAGTCCCTTTAATCAATAAAAGTGATTAATTGTAAAAATAATCGGGTTTTTATGACTTTCATGACAGAGCACCGTTTTCCATAGGAAATGTACACAAAATCACAAAATTGTGCCTGTTTTGGGGCGACATTACGTTACAAAAAAGGGCGTGGCTTCGCAAAAGTATGCGCAGATGTTGCAAATTTGGTCTCAAAAGTTGCGCGAGACTTGAACAAACAAAGTCAAGAAGCCTCGTGATGAGGCTTCTCGCGTTAATGAATGATACTGTGAAACGTTGAGGGGGGGCGGATCCCCCCCCCCCCCCAGCCCTTTTGGGGTTAAATGAATCCCACAAGAATTGGAACAATCATCCCCCAGCATTCCGACTGATTCCCACTGATCAGTTACTAGCCATCCCCTTTAATATTGATGCATTTTCTCAAAGCACAGAAATATGAAGGTGAACTTGTCCATTAAGACAACGTGGATTGTTAAAGTGATAACTTCTTTGACAACTGCATAATGCAAATTAAGTGAAATAACGATGCTGTGGCCTCATTACTGGATTGTTTAATGTTTAGTGTTCAGGGAAAAGAAATATAACAACAACTGATTAAAACTATGTTAATGGTTTATAATGCAGTACTACATTGAAGCACATATTTATATAATATTGGATGGCCTTGAGATTAATACAAGGAAATATTGGACGAGCTATGCACAAATATTGGACGAGTCGAAGACGAGTCCAATATTTTGCTTAGCGAGTCCAATATTTATATAATATTGACTGACCTCGGGGGAGAGAGCAGAAAATATTGCCCAAACTGAAAGAATATTGCCTGAGTCGAAGACGAGGGCAATATTCTTTTAGTGCGGGCAATATTTATCTGGTATCTCCCTCAAGGCCAGTCAATATCATAATTATTACCTATCCCCTAGGTAAATTAGGAAAATATGTGAATACGTCTATACACTATGACATAGATCAAGCCACATTTGACTACCTGTAGATCATCACCAACATGTCGAATAATTGAAAAATTGTTCATCAATGTATATCATTTAACTCCAACTTCAAAGATACATATGTAGTCGTAACAGGCGAACTTCAACATCTGAACGCTTTTACACTTTATTTTTGCTTCTGTTTCAATTTGGAGAGTTGTACTAACTGATGGTCACTGTGCAGTTATTGAGCACAAATGGACTAGTCATTGTTTGACGTGTAGTGCTGCTGGAAGTGGTCGACCTTGTATGAGTTGATTTATCGGCGTTCTTCTGCGGTGCGTGTAATAGACACGCAGCGACCTCCTTGAATGTTTTCTCTTCGTGGTCGATCGGAATGTTAACACGTAAAGCAGGGAGGTTAGATTCCACTCCTTTTCTTCCCACCTCCCTGTTTTACATTGCACTCCCGTTATAACGAACACTCCCGTTATAACGAACACGGTTATAACAAAATTCTGGTTATGACTAAGTAAAAATTTGGGCTGCAATGTCATCCACTCTATGTATTTCTATTGTTTATTCGGTTATAACAAAATTCCGATATAACGAAAGAAAACTGCCAGTCCCGAGGATTTTGTTATAATGGGAGTCCACTGTATATGTAATCGTGATATGCTCTAATGTCGGCCTGCTGAACTCCTCGACCCTGTAAAATATCAACTGTAATTGCCTCGCAAAACTACCTCGTATAGGTAATAATTCCTTGTATTGACTGAAAATAGGACATCCAATATTATCATTATTATCCTACAGAGGATTTTAGCAAAGAATATTTTCACTTACCCTTTCTGTTTCTGAGTGCTGTATGGTCTCCTATTGTACTTGATCCTGACATGGTGTATGGTGCACACCGTAGATGGTGAAAGATCGAATTAATATATAACATAACATGCATGCAAATGCAAGCGGCGGCCGGCTATATGTATTTGTATATCGTGGGGTATCTAGCAGTAGCGCTGAGCTGATCGATCGTCGCCTGCACAAAAAATGCAACTTGTTTTCATGAAGCCTAAATTCAATTTCCTGTTATGAAAGTGATATTTTGAACAATTGTATGAAAGACAGTTTTAACTGATTAATATATGAAATTTGTTTGTATAAACACAGAATTTTAGAAAAAATATTTTAGTTAATTTGTGATTGATCAATCACAGATGTTTTTACTTCATATTTCGGGTCATCTCGTATATCTCAACCAATCACGGTGCAGTTTATACAAACTTTGGGGAATCCCCCTCTTGCCGTCCAATATTTTAAATATTGGTCGCCTCGGCAAAAAATGTTGGTCCAGTTCAACAAACTTTCTTTGTGGGTCGGAGGTTATGAGGTGCGTCGACAAAATAACACTTGTATTTGGGCTCTAAAAATCCTCTGTATGGATAATAATAACTCATATCGTGTCACCATGGGTTAAAGAAAAAGTGAATGCAAAATTTTAAGATTTCCTGTGCTTTTTTTTCTTCCCTTTTCTTCATTTTTAGCCTGTCAAATGAGCAGAGGAAGGCAGCCACCATTCTAAGACACTTTGTTGACCTCACTAATCAGGTATATATTCCTTTTTCACTTGTGATGATTCCATAATACCTCTGTGTGCATGATTTCTTTAATTATCAAAGATAAGTTTACATCATTTTTGTAAACACCCATGTGGAATTGTGAGTCCATGACATACAGTGTAGTTGTTGCATCTGATTTGCATACATTATTGCCACTTGTTCTTTTTCCTTGAAAACTTATTATGTGGAAGTTGAGATTTTGATAATTGTCTTGATTTAGATTAAATTGCAATGAATCTTATACGGCTGGTCGATTTTACTCTATTGACGTCAGTTGACATGATCATGGCATGGCATTGCACTTCTAGTAGGATTGTAAATCTAACTTTCTCGTGAAAAATGCTCAGACGTCATATCCTATCTTCCAGGTTTGTCTGACTTTATACTTAGAGAGCTTGCGTGGCCCCTGCTACATTTAGAATGGATTGGGGATAAAATTTACATGTTAGTTTGGTGTGTCAGATCCTGGACATAACTTTCTGTCCTAAGTACAGGGGCCCGTTGCATAAAAGTTACAATTATGGTAACTTTGCCATCCAATGGTAACTACCATGGCAACACTACTCAACAGCCAATCAAAATCAAGAATTTCATGGTAGTTACCATTGGATGGCAAAGTTACCATAATTGTAACTTTTATGCAACGGGCCCCTGGACCTGCCCGTACCTAAGAAAAGTTTCTTCTGAGACTCTTTTGTAGTACTTGTTTGCCTCTAGAAGATCATTCAACTTTAGTTGTAGGTACTGTCATTAGTACATCTATTTTCATGTTATCTCTCTTGGTCGTAAGTTTGTTATTAACACCTATTCACATTGTAGATCTGCCTTTCATCAAGACTTTATTCAACTTTCTGGGGCTCCTCATTTATCACCTGGTTGGGATGTGCTCTGGGGAAACTGATCATTTTTCACAAGTGTCTGGGTTAGACCATGAAGAAGTGTGATGTATTCATTGTTTTCGGGTCTGGAGATTGACTAATGCCGCATTGTTTGTGATTGTCTTGAATGTGTGCCAATTGACATCTGCCCTGATGACTTTTAATTTGCCTCATTGCACCCTTCAGCTCACAAGATGGGCATTATTCTTTTGTGTAGACCTACAGTAAAATCATGTTAAAAACAAAGTCAAGGATTGTGTCTGCTGTTTTTATAGAGAGCTCAGAAGAAGAAGAAAGTGAAGTTTCTTGGTGAAAACTAAAAGAGTAGGCTGTAAGAACTTCATGATGACATTTGATAAGGCATGGGTTGGGTGAAATGTGTAGGGAATCCCTGTGCAGTTTCAAATTATAACTTAACTTCGTCACACAAAATAGCATATCTTTATATTAAAAAAAAAATAAAAAAAAAGTGGAAAATATACACAACAGTACATTCTGTGAAGTTCAGCAGTATGTTGTGAAGATCTGGGAGATTTTGATTTTACCTAGTCCACAGAAATGGTCAGTAGGGAAAACAAGATTTCGACTGAATTGTCGTGAAAGATGGGATATGATTCATGATATGCTGTAATTTGATCAAATTCTTGTTGTTCAGACCGTCGGAGACGCTCTGTCTGATATGCTCCTCGTGGAGACGGTCCTCTGGGCCAGGAGATGGAACATGGAGGCTTGGAACAAGTCCTACACAGATCTCCCCAACAGACTACTCAAGGTCAAGGTAAGGAGTGCTCTTTGTGCCCTGGGCCCCATTTCATAAAATATGTTAGGATAGCACCTCTTGCTGTAGTAGCAACTTCTCCTATCAGCAGCCAATCGGGAAGCTGGATTTCTTGTCATTACCATGACACTTGCTATTCCAGCAAGAGTTGTTATAAACTGAGTTCAAGAATGTAACAATCAGAAGCACTGTAATGAGTGAAGTGTGCACTCTTCATTTCCTTGTTTGAACATGTACGGGTTTACAAAAAGTGTGCAGCAAAAAATGGAGAACTGCCAGCTCACTGACATCACAATGTACACGAGTATATTCTTGATAAGCATGCACTCAATCAGTTACAAGCATGCGATCAATGACTTATTTACTGTAAACAACTTTTATGCTGGTGTTCAGTGTTTGGAATGATATTTTAGGACATCTTGACTTTTGAGCAAGTTCTGCATGTAGCTGACTGGTATTCACCCATAAAAGTACATGAATAAAAGTTAATGGACCCATTTTGTAAATCAAATAATGCACAGTTTATGACGTTGCTGGAGATGCAGCTCACTCTCAGGTATTCACAGTGTCTTGCAACATGCACTTAACCGCACCTCGTGCATGTTTCACCTTCATAAATACCCCAGAGTGTGCTACATCTCCACTAACATGCATTATTTGTATTTTATCATGGCAACTTTTCTATGATATTGGGGCTCTGGTATGTCAGTCCTGGTAGAAACTGGAGGTTTTACAAATCCTTTGATACAGCAATACTATGTGGTAGCTTTTTAGCAGCTTGAGATTTCTCACGTGTTGGCCTCTTTTCTGCTCCCAGAAATAAATGGTAAAATTTCACACAAGTTTTTATCACATAAAGCTGATCCAGTATCCAGCGCAGATTCATTTAAGAATTGTGACATTCTTACATATGAGTGATTCGTTCTAACCCTCAGTAGTGTTACGTTTGTATAAAATGAACTGTAGCCAGTGGTAGAGCTTGTCAAGTTACAGCTAAGCCCTGGGCATGTTAGGAGTAGATAATTTTCAGTCATTATGTAACATAAGGGACCTGGACATAATATTTGGCATAGAGTAGAGTTGACTGGTGTCCCATCTCAATTCAGGTGAAGGACCGCACAGTCGTACAGACCACAGATGCTGAGAGGCAGTGCACCAGTCCCGCTGGCTTGCAGGACGCCATCAATGCCCTGATCGCCGACTACCAATCATCGAGGTCGTTTGTGAGGCCATCCGGTACGGAGGATGTGGTCAGAGTGTACGCAGAGGCAGCTACGAGGGTTAGTAAAAGAATGTGTGTTTTCACACAAGGGCTTCCGTGTGTTGTACGTAATTTCTTTTGTATGTTTAGTAATTCTTGATGTGGTGTTTCTGTGCTTTGTTTCCTGAAGGTTTTTGAAGAAATCTCAGAATTTTCAGATTATGAACTACTGAATCGGTTGCTCTAGGTAGCGTATGTTGATTTAGTAACAGAGCATTTTGTTGTCAATGCTATTCACTGTAGTTGTGTTACCAATGTAGGTTTCAGGCACAGAAGAACTGTCAAGTTTGCTGAGACATTTGAATTCTATCAAATAAAGGCCTCATGTCAATATTTACACTCGGCTATAAAGTTTATTAGTGGTATTCCTCCAGTTGAAGTCGGCCTTCAAAAAAATGCAAGGAAACCAAAAAATAGCCTGTGATTTATCACGTATCTAGCCAGTTGCTACTCCGATGTTGAAATTTGGTAGGCTTGACAGATAGTGGAGATCCCATGTTAGTGAAGTTTGGAGGAAACCAGGGGCCCGTTTCATAAAACTTGTTATCAGTGAGAACTGCCACATTTCTATGACAAATTTGCTCTCAGCCAATCAGATGCAAGGATTTCAGTAGCTTGTCACATCTATGAAACGGGCCCCAGAAAGGCTATCCAATGAAGGTGTGCAATCTGGTTACAGTTCGTTATTCCGAAGGTTCGTTATTCTGGAGGTTCTTTAGTCCGAAGGTTCGTTATTCCGAAGGTTCGTTATTACGAAGATCAGTTATTCTGAAGGTTCGTAAATCCGAAAATGTGATGAGGTTTGTTATTCAGAAGGTTCATTAAATCCGAATATGAAATAAGTTTTGTTATTCCGAAGGTCCGTTAATCCGAAAATGAAACAAGGTTTGTTATTCCGAAGGTTCGTTACGGACCATAAGTCATTTCGGATCGACGAACCTTCGGAATAACAAACCCTATTTCATTTTCGGATTAACGGACCTTCGGAATAACGAACCTTCGGAATAACGCCACAAATGTTCGGATTAACGAACCCTTTTTGATTTTCGGATTAACGAACCTCTAGGTATAGACCGATTCAAGCGACTGTTCATGGAAGTGCGCCCTCTTAAGGCGACGCCATAACTGGGGGCCAAACTGGCCGGGTCGGCATGCGCCCTGCGTGCGTGGCAAGGGTGCCAGCGGCAGCCAGTGCTTTTACCACCCGGCGCCAGCCGGCCAGCTAGCTATCTCTGGCGCTGGCAGCGATCGACGCATCTGGCTTTGTGACAACTAGAGTCTACATTTTTTTTTTCGCTAGCTAATTAAAAATAAATAAAATTAAACAACTTACACCGACTATGAGCAAATGGGCAGATGGCATACGGCTGTAGCCAAAACTTGAATTTCAAGGTAAATATCGGTACGATCCGTGAATGTTTGTAGACTCTATTTCTTTGGCGAGGACTTGGGTACTCGCGTGTAAGCCCCGTATATTCACATTTGTGTAAGAGAATAAAAACCGCTAGGGAGAATTATTGCTAGGCGCAGGCAGACGTCTTGCTAATAAGCCTAGGCTGTTGACAAGTTAACTGATATAATTAAATACAAATAATAATAAGAATCTTGAGCTAGATATGGCGCAATAAATTGCAAGCTATCAGTTAACTTAACCTTTTTAGGGCAGTCTTTTGCCTTTACTCGGGAGTGTCGGGCCAGCAGGGTAGAATCTGTCTAAAGTTAGATCTTGTTTAGAAATCTAGGCAAGAGTCCAGACTAGATCTAGACCTATTGACTTCTAGAACCCTACATCCTATATCAATTTCGGTTGTCGATAACTTCAGGTAAGCCTAACTAAGTAAACCAAACGGAATATAGATCTACTAGGCATTTCTAGGCCGTATATGCCTAGTTACGACTACTTCTCCTGATGTCTACAACCAAAACTTCTACTGTTTTAGGTCTAAGTAACCTTGCATAACATCACGCTAACGCCTAATTATGATCTACAAAAGTGATTCTTAAATGATACTTTCTTAGTATGATTATGAAACGGATGTTTGCCACCATCCATGGTTTAATATTTATAAGTATCACCTTATCAAAAGTCAAATTCCGAGTTCCAGGCCAAAATTGAATAGGCCTATATGGTCAATTCAGTGCTGAACATTGAAGAAGTGAAAACAATATACCGGTAAGAATTTAACGCATCTTGAAACATTTATTTAGCTGTAGTGTAGGCTGTAAAATGTTTGTCATATTCAAAGTATAGCCAGGAAGTGTATTCTAACTTTAGCAAGTAGAACACCATGAATTAAAAAAAAAAAAAATATGTGAATTATCAAATTCTTTGATCTAAACTTATCTTCTAAGATGAACAACATATTTCACGAATAAACTGTGATAACCTAATTCAATAGAGAATCTAGTAGACATAGTTTGTTTCAAAATCTGTGCATTTTTATACCGTTGTATTTCACTTGTCTTTAATTTTGCCTTAATTTATCATGCGTCAGCTGTGTCTGAATTTCACACACTGCCGTGCAGCTTCCATTTCCATTTTTTCTGTTATTTGTGCACCAACTGCACAATGTATTTTCCTGATCCTTCCTTTGAAGCTTTCAAATTGGGTCAATATGTCTGAATCACTCAATTTGTCCAAAAGAAAGGCATTAAAAGCCGCTGAATGACTTTTCCACAGTGAGTAAACAATCACAATAATATTAGCGCGGCGCCGGCGGTCGCCAGCCGCCGCGCAGCGGCCGCGCCCGGCTAACTATGCGCGATGGGTACGCTAAGCTGCTGAGCTGCAAGTGCAACTCGCTGGGTAGCTAGCTCGCTGGAAGCCCCCGTTGGCCCCCAGTTATGGCGACCGTTATAGCGCCGCTAGCGGCGGTAGGTGAATAGGTCATCGAAATTGAATCGGTCTATAGGGAATTTGTGTGTTTCGGATTAACGAACCTTTGGAATAACAAACAGCACCCGTGCAATCTACTTCATAGAGGCTGTGAAACTTGAATCGTCTGACATGGTTCTTGGTATGCCGAAACCGAATTACCTTGCTTGTAAGAAGTTGTGCTGCCAGGTTTAGGTCTCCAACTCTTTTGGCATTGAAAATATTTCATTCTAAATATTCAAACTACCTTACACACCGTGTGAGTTGCAACATGCATGCAGTACTTTACTGTTGTTCACTTATGGTCTATCATTCTGTATCAGGAGCAAGCCGACAAGTTGGCGTACGCGGTCGCGGGAAAAGTTTACGATCTAGCCCAGGGCGTCGGCGACCGCCCTGTGGCCCCCTCCAGTTGACCTCGAAGCAGTGAAAGATCGTAGGATTCCAGTGCAAGTGCTTGGCATTCACCAAAAAAAAACAGAAAAACCAAACCAGTGTTTCTCCATTTGTGCACCGCTCATGAGGAGATACCAGTGGCTTCAGAGAAATCTCTCTCTCTCTGCCTTCAATCAGCTCCTATCAGAAATGAGGTAGAACCGGGAACAAGTTAAGTTACAGGAACGGTAACAAAAAAAAAAAACCAGGTTCAGTCAAGCAAAAAAGTGCTTTTCCTGTTACAGAAAAAAAAGGTGCTAGAAGTGAAATGATCATGATTCCATTTTATTGCTTACAAACTTTTGAGTTACTGTGACGTTGGTAATTACTTGTTGAATGTGTAGTTAGTCGGTCAAATGTATGTGAAGATGTGAGTAGATCTTAGACAGTGCGATGACAATGAAAATGTGGTATTCTTAGGAGTAACATATGAAGAACTGTACCACACCTTCACCTAATATAGCCAGCAAAGCAATTGCACGAAATTAATGTACACATAGTTTTGAATTGTGTGTGTACTGTGAAGAATGCTTGGATGTCATAACTTGAGGTAATGTGCATTCTCATGAATACACTCAAAGTGTGCAAAGCTCGGTTATGACTGCACTCATCTACTTGTACTCAGTAGTTCCACAGTTGTTTTGGAGTATTTCAGTTGTAGAAACTTTCTTTTGGAAGAATAGTTGTGAATGTTGTCTGGAATTCCAGGTCATTCTGCCTTAGAGATATAAGAATTGTACATTACATGAAAAGTACATATATAAAAGCATCCTGCTGACCTGGGATAACCTAAAAACTCACTTAAATATGTGTGTATAGGACTACAAATAACTATTTTGACCCTGTTTCCTTCGTATGACAAAATGCTAATCTGTGATACTTTTTCCTGTTTTAGGTTGCTTTTATGTAAACTCTATTTGCACTCATGGAAAATGGAATTTCATGTTTCATTGTGAAAGAAAAGCAAAGTACTGTAAGTTTTCTTGAGCTTTTGCAGACTTACCAATGCATCAGAACTTAATGACCACTTCTCACATGCTGATCTGCTATAGTACATACGTTTGTCAGTATGTGTAGTATGTGTAAGTTCTTGTGAAACTGCTTTGAAATGTAATTAATTGTGTCCCAAATATTCAAAATAACTGCTGACATTGTGCATAAATGGATCTTTATCCTTGAAAGCGGAGTATTTTTGAGCGATAAGTGACATGGGCTGGCTAGCTTCCTTTGAGACAAGACCTCAAATTTAATATAGGAGTGCAGTTAGTTGTAGGTAGTGACGAGAATGCAACACAGCACTATTGAGCACCTGGACAATCGTCTGTTGAGAATGAGAAGGGCGTTAAGTTGTCTCGAACACTATGGGTTTAGTGACAACTTAACGCCCTTATCATTCTCAACCGACGAAATATTGTTAGGTTGTGGCAATTCAAACATGCATGATTTTTTTTTTTTTTTTTTTACTGTTTCTTCACTAGAAATCCCACCAATGACCTATCATGAACCCAATTCACTGCTCACGGCAGTGCACTCGTCTTACTCTCCTGATACTGTAGGCAACTCGCTTGTGTTCAATGTCGATGGTATTTTGAGGTGTTGGGCCTTGTGAGACTTCAACGCTTCCCCGAGACCAGCTAGTGCCCTCGTGTATCTACATTGAGTGCAATATAAATGATTGTAGTTTTCATGCTAGTGTAGGAGGTTGGCTGCAGCCAATTGCCTGTGAGTGTTTCACTTGATATATCTCCTCAAAGTTTGTTGTCCTCATTGATCATAGTAAACCCATCTTTGGTGATTTGCCAATATAAACACTCCTGGTTGTGGCATTGTGAGACCAGATTGTGAGACCAGATTTTTAAATCATCCAGGAGCTGTGGTCTACTGTATACGGCGAATATTTCACGAGATTTTTATTTCCACAAACTTGGTGAGTCAGATGCTATTCACGAATTCAAAGACAAACAAAAATATTCACTCTGATCCCGATATGAACGTAACGTGCATGTATGCATTTCTCCGTTCGCTACTGTTTTCAACGGTCGCGAATTTAACCAGTCGCGAAATCGTCATGAAGTCCTGATTCACAAAAATTTGGACTCGCTAAATATATGGCTTATACAGCATTTTATGGTTTCAGGGGAGGAAGGCTTTACCCGAGGTATTGAAAGATGAAGTTGAACCACAGCTGTTCTGTTTTAATCGCCAAGATGGCAAATATGGCAACTTATATATTGTATATGCTGTATATTTTGCAAATATGATTTTCCAAAAATCAGGACTTCCCGACAATTTTGCAAGTGATTAGATTTGCAATGATAGAATACAGCAGTAGACGGAGAAATGCATGTGTGCATGTTGCATTTGTGTCGCGATCAGAAGTTATATTTTTGCGTGTTGTAAATTTTGCCAAGAGCACCTGACTCGCAAAGTTTGCGAAAATAGAAACCCATGTGGTGTACACAAGTAGTCAAGCTTATTTCTCCCAGACTCTGTTCACTGGCAACAGGGTTGCATTTATTACTGGATGACACCTTTATCCAAGCTAACCAAATGTCATCATTAATCTGACATTCATGTGTGATATTCATTATTTATCTTTTTCGTTTTCTTTCTAACTACCACAAGGCATTCCATATCAGAACTTCTGACAAAGTAGTATTCAAGTGAACAAATCATTAGCCAATCTGGCCTGAGTCAAAGTATACTCAAGTGGTTAAGTTGATCAAATGAGACTTACCAAGACTCTTATTTATGTATCTAACACATTATTTCACATTGTGCTGTTCCCTGTCATTTTTATCTCTGTACAAGTTATTACCTCTGATATTCCGGTACATTATATTCAGCTTTTCAATTACGTCAACAGC
Organism: Diadema setosum; assembly: GCF_964275005.1. NCBI lineage: Eukaryota > Metazoa > Echinodermata > Echinoidea > Diadematoida > Diadematidae > Diadema > Diadema setosum. Next base: position 21,407,816 of record NC_092702.1, on the reverse strand, counting down.
CTTTCCTCACAGATTTGCTGGGAACAGTCTAAAGTGAATGTGGGTTTCAATATCAGAAGAGTGAGTTTAGCTCAATTAACATCCATTATTGCATGTATATAAGCCAGTTCGTAGTTCTACTTTGCGCATGAGCAGAAAAAGGTCATTGGTACCAAAACGCATGATGGTTTTTAAATTCACGGAGATAAGCATCTGGCATATGATGATTATTCATGCAATCCTTGTACATGATACTTGCCATTACATCCGCCTGACTGCAAACCTGGTATTTGGCATTACGAATATAAACATGTTTTAATGCATTCAATACAAAACAAAGAAATGGATGCTTCCCCCGAGGGTTGTTTGACGGACCATTCTGGTCACCTGGTCTCGCTGTGCAAGATTTTTTTTTGTTTAACACGAATTCCATAAATTGTTACGCCGGGCAAACTCACCGGTACGCATTATGTTGCTTTGAATATGAGTGAAGTGCCTTACCAACTAAGAAAATAGAAAGGTCATTTGTACCAACGTGCACATGAGCTAATTACGAACTGGCTTATTGGGATATTTTACCTTCTCAGGTTGTTGTTTTATCATAAGTATGATAATTACTAAATTGTAAGTTTTGATACATCTACCCTTCAAACTAGGACAACAATACCTTGACTAACTCCTCCACCCCTGTCATAAATTTGTAGGACAATTTTCCCTTGAGCAAAGTCTAGTTGACATGGTCCACATTGCACCTGTCTTTACATGCATGTCACACCTTAGGGCAAGTTGTCCATGGTGTTAATGTGGGTTTCAAGAGAACAACAGTCAAAGGCAAGATGTTGATAGCTTCTGTTGTCTGTTTGAAAGAATTGCATAAGTCAAATACTTGTTTTTGTAGCCCCCCACCCCCTACCCCCGATTCACATAAGGAAAGAAAAAATAAGTCAAATCAAGAATGTCAAACAAGAACAAACAGATAATTGGCAAAGAAAAAAAAGTTAGATAATATGAGATTACAGTCACTGCTGTGGAGTATACTCGTTAAGACAGAGTCCAGCGGACTCGAGAGATCTGTGTCTGACACAAGGAGCTTATAATGAGTAGGTGCTAGAGTGCGGAGTATGTATATGCCCAGTACGATTGTTTTGTGAGTGCACAGGGAGCATGGGGAGACATGAGGTGGTAGGCTCACCCCTCATGCTAACACGCTAGCAAACGATCAACCGAGGAGCAGCCAAATCTAGAAGTGCGTACGCGCATAAAAGTTCAAAGTTCAAATACGTGCTGTAAAAATGTTACTTGAGCGCTCAAAGTCACCATTACTAAAATAATGGGTAATGGCAGCCCCCATGAAATCTTGGACACCATTGTTTAGTTCGCCCTTTAGTGGTGGTGAGGAGAAATATCTCTTTTGTACAATGTATGACACGAGATCATTGAATACAACTTCCTTTTCTCAAACAGATGTGAACAGGACAGTTTAAAATGGGGGAGGTGGAAGTTATAAATCCCCTGTCAGTCCAGTCAGTATTACGCAGTTCTTTTCCACAGCATACATCAATATAGTTCAGGGGCTTGCACCTTTGAAAATGTATGATAGATTGTGCAGGACTCGCACAGATCATGTATTATCCTAGAATTCCAATGAATTTGGTGATGTTATGTCTTTTGCAAATAATTATGCTTGTATTTCTCTTTCTACCAATTTTAATTCAATGTCTTTTGTCTTTTTTTTTTGTTATCCAAGATGATTTGTTATCAGTTATGTGTAGTGTAATGCTTAGGCAAGTACAACTTCAAAAGATGATAATGTGTAAAGTTGCCTTTAGTATAATTGTAAGACTGTATATATATTCTATGCTATGATGTATCTGAAAGCTGTACTGCATTCTTATGAACCTGTTCATCATCAGTGGCGTTACATTACACATTTCTAAGCCTTTTTCTGTCCAAGTACTTGTATGTGTATATATATGATATATATGTATCATGTAATCTGTGACTATATATTGTAGGAATCGTTGACTTATCTCTGTGACTCAAAATCCGATGGCGTCACATGTTTGATGCTCTTGTAAAATCTGTTCTAGTCATCACCTTGTTCTCCATGTGTCTTGTGTGATTATTGTCGAAATGCCATGATTATATTTTTCAAAGCAACTGATATTATGCTTTTGTGAAACAAAACTTTACAGCATATTGCAACATAGTTTGGTGATACCATGCTGGAAACAGCTCCCCCCTCACCCCCTCACCCCTCCATCAACTCTTGCGCTTTTCAATTTGGGGTTTAAGTTAAAATGATGAAGCGTCGATAAAATGAAGTGCAATAATGCACAATTGTACCCGTTCATGTCAATAGAGGGCAGTATGTAGTCTGTGTGTATCAAGAGAGTATGCTTGTTTGCATACATTGTCAGTGTGTTAATTTATTGACTTTGACATGTTATGTCAATTAAAAGGATTTGAAATTGAAACCAAAGAACCAAAGGAGGGAGCGACCATGCAGTTGGAGATTCCATAGGCAAGGTTATAGGTGTGGAAAAAACAAAACAAAAAGAAAATCAAACAAGCAAACTTGTTTTTGATCTCCATTTGATTTCCAACTGCAGTATGATAGAGTTGTGTTTTAATCCCTAAGATAAACAGTGGTTTCAAGTCCAAGGTAAACCTGGAACATCATATCTCACAGAAATAAGTTTACATGACAGTGCTTTTTCATTCATTTCTATTTATTTTTAGTTTAAAAAAAAGAAGAACAATTATGTCTTTGCTATAATATGTTGGCAAAAGGCTGTTGGGTGTAGAATCAGATGACGGTATGGAAAGAAATCTTTGACTGTTAGTGAATTACTTTGTTAGGCATTATACAGGCATTCCCATAGGTGTGTTTAGTAATGGTGACAGAGAAACCATGATGATTACCATGTTATATCAGGTTTCTCGCTATATTATCAGGGTACAAAAGACAAAGAAGTAGAAAGTTGTGACTTTACAAATCACCTTGTTAAAAAAAATGTTATGTTGTGTCAGAATTCTCTTAAAGCGAGGTTCCACTGTATCAAGTCGCCACAGAAATTGCAATTTACATTGTATTATTGTCAATTTAAGGCTACATTGACTAGCCAGCACAGCTTTATCATTGCTTTCTGCAAAATCATGGATGCTGATACCGAATGTAGAGTGTACACATGGGCACTGCTGCCAAACTTCTCATTACCACAGCATTGCATAGTGTGCATATGGCATTTGCTTGCTAGAAGAGTTTGTGTAATAGCATAATGATTGCTCGGTCATATTTTATTTTCAAATGTGTAGAGTCATTGGTCTTTTCATTTAGTTAATCTTGCAAGAATGAATGTGAACTAGAATCAAAATATCACAGAGCCATCATGCACAGAACTTTGCAAATGTCTAGGATTATCCTGCTTTTGGATATGGCATGCGATTTTTGTTTTTTCAGCTAAAGCGTGAAAATTAGCAGTATTACAGTATGACCAAGTGCATATTCACATGGTACAAAATTGAATTTTCTTCTTCCGGAAAATATGGTGCCTTTGTATTGATTTCAGGCAAAACAGAAATGTACCACTATTTATTATACACATCAATATTGAGAAACTGACTTGAGATGTTCAGAACTTTTAGATTTCAATTTTAAAGTTTAGGAGAGGATTCAATGTTGGCCAAAATGTTTTGTTGTCATTATTTTTTGCTTCATAATTATGATGTCAACTTAGTGAAATGTAGTAACATTTGGTCAAAAGTTGAAGATTAAAATCACTGTGTACAGGCATGCCTACAGCAGAAAGCATTTATCTGTTTTGGGTTGTTGTTGTTTTTCTTCATTGTTGGTGTGAAAGTTAAAGGTCCAATTTACCTTTGGGAGTAGGATTTCAAAAATTTCAAGATACCACATTTGATGCATGTGTGTAGGTCTGTTGTATCACAAAACATCCTATCATAGAAAATTTTTGCAATGAAGCCTAAAATAGGAGGAGATATCCGTGTTTTTCTCAATAAACCGTAACTGTAGACGGTTTAAACTGGAAACATTTTTATTATACCTATTGTTCACATTTTGTGTATTTAACAACACTTAACATCGATTATACAGATTAAAATTTTTACATTGGTTGTTTCTAGCCCTAACTCACATTGTAGAACTATTTTGAAACACTAATTTCATCTGTAAACGGTAAATTATACCTTTAACGTGTGTTAAGTGATCTGCAGGGATCTGCAGAATGTGGTGTGACAGCAATGCCTAAGACACAAGGATTTTTTTCCCTCTACCACATGTTCTCATGTTGGAAGGACAAAACATGCCAGTTTGAATGTGATTTTGATGACAGGAGCAAAGTGATATTCATAAAACAGCTGGAATAAAATGAAAAGTTGGGCCGCAAACAAACAAACAAACCAGCACAAGCAACAGCAACAACAGCTACAACAACAACAACAACAACAACAACAAACTTTAAAGGAGCCAAAGTGGTCCTCGGGTAAAGAAAAAAAAAATGGTTGAGAAGCGCGGATCTCTACAAAACATTATATGAAAGTGGGGAGAGGGGTGTCAAGAGTACCATAAATGATACACGGTTTATTATTCCTCACGCATTCCTCCCTTTTGTCATGTCGAAAGTTGTTTGTTTGTTTGTTTGTTCTTTTTTATTATCATTATACAGGTGTATATTTTTTTTCGGGGATGTCTTCTTTTATTCCATTTAATAAGAATGACTGAACAGAGTTGGAATACTGACACCTTTATTTTACAGTCATATTACATACTATGTTGCTGCTTTCTAGAGTAGGATACATCAAAGCACGCGAAATGTAGGGCCTAAAATGTCCTATAATTTCACATAAATTTTAACGATCTTCAGCATAAAGACACCATGTTTGCAATCATCATAATGGCTGCACGTCTGCGCTTGAAGTGGAAGTCAAATCAAACCACACAATAATAGACAGAATGCTAAAAATTCGATACGAAATTGACCATGAAATCCACACATGAAATCATACCCAAAGAGGATGGATAAGAGAACTGGTACCTGATTGGTCAAAACATACTCCCGAGGTCATGCCATTATCACGTGACATAATTTCCATTTGTGAATGAGAGACCACTTAATCTTCATATTTTTTTTTTTTTTTTAAATCTCGTTGTACATAAATGATAATGGCTGTTCTCATATTTCGTCTCACTTCATTTCTTGCGGGCAGCGTGGGGTGCAGTTTCGTTCTCAAAACTTCTGGCCAAGAAGTTGGAGCTAGATTTATTTTGTCTCTCGGTGTTGTTTTGATTAATCTTTCAGTCTTATTCACTGTAATTCATTCGTTTAGTTTGACATTTTTGTTTAGTTTGTTTTGTTTCGTGGTGTGCTTTTGGCTACCTCGACATAAGCAGAAAGAGGGAAACTCGTGTTCTTGGATTTTTTTTTTCTTTCTTGTCCTGAAATTACTGACAGGATGGAGAATTGCACGTAGGTAGGGTCCATGATGGAATCGTCGAACGCGTTTGATGAATGTATCAATTTTCTCTCGAGGCTGAGCTGTAAATCTTGTTGCACGCTGGAAGTTGCCTTCGCCGTAGCAAGTCCCTCTGGGGTAAACAAATTTCGCTATTGTGGCTGCATAACATCTGGCGGTAAACAACAGATTCATTGCAATCTTCCACCAAGGTGCGAGATGCGAAAATCTCGCAAATCGTCCGGATTCCCAGGAAACCCGCAACGATGGGGGGGGGGGGGGGGGGGGGGGGGGGGGGGGGGGTGGTCATGATCGAGGGGATATCGCAAATCATTGCTTTCACAAGTTCACAAGAATATCGCGATGATTTTACAATAGACGGTACATAGTTTTAACACGACTTTTTTTCTTCATATTTGTATTCAAAGTCACTCTTCACATTTGTAAAATTATTACATTTCACATAAAAAAAATAATAAATAAAAATGGGAGCCTAACATTGCACATTTTCCGAGAAGATTCTTAAATTTCTTACACATACAGAAGTATAAGTTTTATCACGACCTGTTGCACGTGGTAGTCACGGTGATGGAAACGGTTGATTTTCGTTTAATATTCGGAAAGTTCGTTACTCCGAAAATGACTAGGCTCGTTCTTCGGAAAATGAAATAAGTTCGTAATAATTCGAAAAATGTAAAGAAGGTGCGTATGTAATGACGCGTGATGACGCGTGATGACGCGTGATGAACCGTATTTCTTTTTCGTATTAACGAACCTTACCTTTTCGGATTAACGAACCTTGGGAATTACGAACCGTATTTCATTTTTTTTTTTTTTTTTTTGGATTAACGAACCTTTGGGAAGGCCGAAAAACGTGACAGGAATCTGGGAATTTACTCCACATTAGATGAGAAAATGAATATAGGTCGAAACAGAAAATTTGAAGTTGTACCATGTACAATAGCATAATAGGTTTCCGGGCTCAACTTTGAGGGAAATTTCAGTCCAGTTCCATAACAAGCATTCATGTTCGACGAATTCTCCTCATTCGCCGTTTCCATTCAAGAACTGAGTGCTAAACGATAATCATTTTAGACATCAAATCATTCAAATCATTACATAGAAATTCAGATTGAGAAATAGAAGATTATCATTTTCGACATCATTATCATTCAAATTAAGGACATATTAATTCTATTGCGCGGCAAAATATCTCCATTTGATTTCGCACCAGTCGAGCTCAGGACATGATAATGAACGTTATAATAACAAGTTACGATTTCATTTTCAAGAATTTACGATTATGGTTTCCAGCAATTGATTTTGCTCAACATCGCCAAGATACAGCCATTTTTCTAACTTCTTGATCTTTTTAATTCTAATTACAGTCTCGGGGATTATTCTCAATCATATCTAATTTTTCATTATCTACAACTCAATTTCAGCCTCACAAATTTTATGCTGACTTGGTGATAAATGCAATATCTATATCAAGCTATATTCGACCTCTTCGGGGCGTGACAATGGGCTTATCATTGGTTTCATTATGTTGGTATGCGACCAGCCAAAATACTAGCCGGAAACCAGGCGGAATAGATTCACCTAGGAGGCACCAAGGAGGTATGAGAGAACCTCCTTGGAGGCACCTGATAGCGGGCGATCCCACCTCCTTGGATTTGCTTCTGTCTATACGCCATGATACGCTGTTGTGTGGTTTTACCCATCCCTAGTTTCAGTTAAAACGAGCAAATTCTTCGACCAGAGCATTAGATAGTTTCAGTTGAGACCAAACTTCAGGTTCTTAACATTTTTGGTGACATAATGAGAAACATGAAATATGAAAAGAGTATGTAATTTCAAGAGGAATTCAACGTTTATTTGATGAAAATTGGTTTTGAAATAACTGAAATATCCAAAGTAAACCAATCCTGATAAAAGATGGGACCCACCTTTTATTATGATCGCCTTGTGTTACTTTGTTTTAGGATGTCTCAGCCATTCCAAATCCGATTTTCATCAATTTAACTTTAGTTTGAATTCCTCTTAGAATGGTATGCTGTGTACTATTTCAAAAGTGGTTTCTTGGTATCTCGAAAAAAGTTTAAAGCCCAATTCTCTTCTCCACCAGTACTATACTTCCCTTTAAACGATGCAGTATGATGATTCATGACCATTATGTCAGTTGCTTGACAGATACAAAAACCAAAAGGTATCGTCACTCTTGGTTTATGATTGTAACTGTACGTGGCACACGCGTTGAAAAACGGGGAAAATATCTTTCTCATTCTTACACTTAGCCCAAGTCTTACTACACCAAGTTCCACTTCTCAGATACCATTGTGGAATCTACAGAAACAATATTCGAGGCGTTGCCATGGTAACTGACAGCATAATTTTATTCATTATCATCAGCGCATGAATGGGAAATTGTTTGGTGGTTGAAATTCATTGCAGCGAAATGACAACACGAGTGTACAATTTCCACTCGTTCGTAGGCCTAGTCATGAGAACTGGCGTCACGGGACAAGATCATTATGATCACAGTGTATTTCTGTAGATGTGGCAGAGGTCTGTTGTATCCACAATCTCTAAACCTCGCAACAAACACGACATTGTTAGCTGGATTACTAACGCCGATCATTATTCTGTTTTGTTTCAGATTTTTTCCCACGTTTGATAACAGAACGCCCTTGAAACAACACGCCGGCCGCTCATCAATTACAATTCGGCAAGCACAGACGACCGCGCACCGTCTTGGCGCCAAAACTCATGGGGGGAGGGAGTGGGGGGGGGGGGGGGGGTGGGGGGAGGAGTGGGGACTTTCTGGCCAATGAATACGGAGACGTTCACAGGATACTGTTGAAAGATTCACCGCATCACACCACCACAACAATAACAACAGTAATACAGCTAGAGTTAAGGGAGCTTCGGCCCAGCCATGTGCCTGTCAGAGTTGTCATCCATGTTTATACAAATATTATTAACATGCACCAATGGCACAAAATATGATGGCGAAGCTTTTGCACTGTGAAAGATGACCAGTCGCCGCCACCAAACTCCTGGCTGATTGGTCGAAGGAGGCAAACCACTCCTCACCTCCCTGATGTAATGAAATTATTGGCGGGAAGCAGTGGTGTCGTGACAGCAGCACGAGGACGCCCTATCTAGCCTTTTGCCAAGGCCCTCTCACTGTATGGACTGCGCTCATCTTGGCTCGCTTCGCTTGCCCGTTGTAGCCATCATTCAGCGAGAGGGCCTTGACAAAAGGCGAAGGAAACCCCTATATGGCCATCTTCATGAATCCTTTACAGGGCTCACATGGGTTAATATATATATATATATATATATATATATATATATATATCTTTTTTTTTTTGCCAAACTGCATTTCGATTTTTAATTATTTTTTCTTCATTTATTTTAATATCTTTGGTACGATTTTGTAATGCGGTCAGGGATATCCCATATTTACAGGTGTGAGCACTATATTATTGCATGCATGATTATCACCTGTCATCAACATCATTTTGGAACCGCTTTTAGTTTTAGGACTCTTTCTGAATGAAAAAAAAAAATAAACAGACACGAACACGAACACGAACACGTCGCAGGGGAATTTGCCTAACACATATTGGGTTCGATGTATGCTAAGTATAGGTTTTCCTGCCCAATTTCATCCGATTTGCATTCGAATTAATGACAAAGCTTTGAAATTCAAACGATTTTGGTCACTGCTCTTCTCTCACGGTTCGTTTTAACTCTTGAGTATTCAATTTTATTTCATTCAATTTAGAGAGAAATTCATTCAGTTTAACGGTTCAAAGATGACATTCAGTTTCACGCCAGCTGGATGACGTTCACGCCAAATACCAGTTTCTATTTCATTTATAGGAACACAACTTCGCACTTTTAACGTTCGAATTCAATCAACATACACAACTTCTAAGGGCCTTTTTTCACTGTCATATTGGATGATACAATTTCGTTATTATTTCAAAGTGCCATTTAATCATCTTAATGTATTACATGTATTTTATTTATTATCGACCTTTCTTTCATTTTCAACTCATTCCTAACAGTATGGATGTAACATGTAGGAAATAACCATATCCCAGAATATCTTGGGGGCCTATACGTCCAAATCCATACTTCCATTTTGATTCCATTCCTTGGTTCCTCGTGTCCATATCATAAGTTGCCGCAATCGGATCAGCTGTAGGTAGACCTATTTCACCAAGGGTTACTATACATGTAGTATATCGCAAGTTTTGCTGGTCATGCTTCATTCACTAATCCTGTCAGGGTGTCAGTATTCGAGATGTTTATGCATACTCTGTAATGTAGCAGCAGCTAAAATCGTATATGAATAAAGTGTAAATGCATGTGTCAGAAAGTTGGGTTATGACTGGTTATTAGCTAGTATGAGTCAAAAATAATATTTCAAGGTATATCAAGTTTATATTTTCAAACAGCTGAGTAACTACAAAGAATAAAAGCAGCAACGAAAAAGACTGCCCATACTTTGCAATTGTTTGTCTAATCGTGAATTTGAATTCCTTAACGCTCTCCACGGCGGTGCTGATGCGAATTTGAATGCGTTGCACTTGCATCTTAAGTTTGAATGCCCTTTTTACACCCTTGTGTGAGAAATTCATGAAATCGCATGCTGATGAAATTAAACTGAATGAGTACCTTTTTGAATGTCAATCTGGGTGATCATTCAAATCCACACGAATTTAAATGACCGCATCGTTAAATCAAATGCAAATCTGACGAAATTGGGCGGGAGACCTATATTATTATATAGTAGGCCCTATATACTCATAGAACTAGAATACGTCAGTTAAGTTTTAGACAAAAAAAAAAAATCATTCAGAAGTTACGCTGTCATGGTTGGGATTTTAGTCCGTGATGTCACAGGAGGGGAAAGATGTAAAGAAACTGCAAGTAGAGTTCCAACTTTCATTTACTGATGTACTGAAAGAGCTCCTGTCCTGTGACTTGCATCCAAGGGTAGGGGAATATAATTATTATTGATATTATTATTATTACGATGTTGTAGTTCCATATACTTAAAGGGGCTGTTCAGTAATGGTTGAGGTGGGGATTCATGTTTTTTACATTCTTAAGCGAGATAATGAGAAACCTGTTATGAAATATGAAAGAGCATGTAATTTTAAGAAGGATTCAACGTTTATTTGATGAAAATTGGTTTTCAAATGGCTGAGATATCCAAAAAAGTGATAATAATAAAAGACTACAGGCCACGCCTTTTATTAGGATCTCTTTGTTTCACCTTGTTTTTGGATATCTCAGTCATTTTAAAACTGATTTTCATCAAATAAACTTTTGATACCCCTTAGAATTGCATGCTCTTTGACATCTCATAGAGTGGTTTCTGAATATCTCGCAAAACATTAAAAGCTAAATCCTCACCTCGACCAGAACTGTACACACCCTTTAAAGGGATGGTACAGTATTGGTGGAGATGAGAATTGGGTTTTTAACTTTTTGCGAGATACCAAGAAAACACTTATGGTATAGTACAGAACATGCCATTTTAAGAGGAATTCAAAGTTTATTTGATGAAAATCGGGGTTGGAATGACTGAAACATCCAAAAACAAAGTAAAACAAAGCGATCATAATAAAGTGTGGGTCCACACTTAATTAGAATTGCTCTTTTTGTAATATCAGCCATTTCAACCCCAATTTTCATCAAATAAACATTGAATTCCTCATAGATTTACATGCTCTTTCATATTTCATAAGAGGTTTCTCATTATTCACCAAAAAATGTTAGAAACCTGAAATTAGTTCTCAACCAAAACTGTACGATCCCTTTAACACACGTCAGTAACAAGTCAACCGAACTTGTACTTTTCAGAAACAAATGAAAGCCAAACAGCAGTTTTGCACGTCTTTTAGAGTTGATATGATATAAGCAGGAAGTTTGTGAAACCTGTTTGAGTGTAATCAATCTCCCTGAAATACCGTAAATTCTTTAAATTGGCAAGGACACCTCCCCCAGTTACATAACGCGGAACGACTGCTCCACCGTTTTGTAGTACATGTGCGATCAACAAGCCCAACAATCAGGGTATTAAAGTACCATTCAGTGACCGGTCGACAACTGGTGACGGAAAATCGAATATTGCCTGGAAATCCCGTCGCCCGTCGCCTATTTCAACGGAAAAATGAATAAAATATCATATCCTATTTTCAACTGACAATGGAACACGGGATAATGGATTTGCTCTGAAATCCTGTTTTCCGTGTTTTCATATCATGAAATGTCAAAAAATGGCTCAAAATCCTATTTTCTCAATATTTCATAAGATAGGAAATGAAAAACAGGATATCGGTTCGATATTCGTTTTTCCATTTTCCATTTGCAACGAGCGACGGGATATTGAAGACCGCCCCCAACGGCCACTTTATTTCGACACATAAATCAGTGGTAGCGGGTCGGTATTATTCAGCGTCTTGAAGACTATACCTTGGCGACGATATGCTACGCACCTCATCAAACTATCCAGCCGGCACTGGGGTCTCTTCCCACCTCCCTGGGTGTAGCTCTTTGTAGCGACGTGCTCTGCTGCGAAACGACAAGTTTGTAGAGACTTCCGACCGTAATTATGCGATATTTCCATCTACGGGAAAACCTTTTTCTTCTCCGACTGAAACTGAGATGAACTAAGAAAATAGTTTTAGATGAAATCCTCGAATTTCAACAACTTCACCAATCACAATGTCGGTGAAAACGAAGAAAGGAGTTGCGTTTCCCTTTTCAATGTGCTTGGACCAGGATTGTGATTTTGTTTTTGCTGTTACTCTTTATATGACTGCTCTTGGTTGCTATGACACACAGTATATATATATTTTTTTTTTGGGGGGGGGGGGGGCGAACACCATTCACCACTGTGATATATTTCAGTTCGAGGTACAATTGAATTGAATTTAAGATTATTTTTTATACATTTTGATTTATGATTGATTGATTTATATTTAGTTTTGTTTCCGATCCACCCTTTTTGTCCCTCGGTTTCAGACTTTATGTGTAGGACATACATATAATTGATCCAGTATTTCACTGTTTTTGTTTTTGTTTTTGGTTGTTTTTTTTTTTTAGTCATTCTTCACAAAACCCAATAGTATTTATGAATTTCGGTGCATATACATTGTTAGTTGCACAGTGGTGTATGTTTACCACATAAGGATTTTCATAGAGAAAACGTTGGGTCATGGAGTCTCAGGTTAACGATACACGAAGCTAAGGTTTTGAAATCATTTTTTATTTTTTATTTTTATTGTGTATTTAAGATGTTTTGGGTATGTTGATGATACCTGGTATCGTGAATTTGTTGTCTGACGGTGATTTTTTTTTTGGGGGGGGGGGGGGGTGGGGGCAGAAGTTTTGGGTCATCGGATAGGATTTGGGTGCAGTTGCATTTGTTTTTGTGGGTTTTTTTTCAGAGATGTACTCTGATAACACTTTTTTTTTTTTGTATACTGGAGTGACTTTTTTATGAATACGAATACCATTCCCCACAATGATATTTCTAGTTTTTATATACAATAATTCACCTGGTGTACATGCTCAATTGAAATTATTTGTATCATTATCTACTATTATTATTTTTTATGTGTGTGTCTTCAAGTACTTCCTGACGTGCTTCCTTCAGTTGAGTTTGATTGTTTTTTTTCCAACCCGGCAACATAGGGAAGCTCACCATCAGGGAAAACCTGACATCTTGTATCCTTAAAGTAATTTTGTTTGCTTTGTTTTGTTTATCTGTTATCACTTGTATTGTACTGCAAATGTCGAAAAATAATGATTATAATGATAACAATAATAACACCGTTTTATGTTCACCTTATTTCTTCTTATTATGTGCAAACATCTAAGATTAGATTCACAAATTTATACACAAAACATACACCAAGTGAAACCCTCTGTTGGTTGTGATTCATCCCTTTTCTCACCATTAAGTTCTTTAGGTGCCCCTTCTTTTCTTGCTTTTTCATGTGATCATTTCATTTCAATTTCATGTGATGGTGCATGTCCAGAAGTAACCACCAGGTGGACCATGAGACTACACTCTATTTTGTTTTATGGACTGTCCACCTGACTGGTCATGACAGAAAATTCAATGTAACATACCGTTAATAAGGCACCTTTTATAGAACAATATTAACTGATTCAATCAAAGATACATGTCCAACAATGAATTCGAGACAACTCACAAGCGCGCATACATAATCAAAGAAGGACAGTTTTCCTCTTTATTATTTTTTTCATTTTATTTATTCGTTTTCCACTCATGGGAAGAAATTGCCCTTTCAGCTATAGTTAGGGCTGATTTTTAAAGAGAAGCATGAAAAGTAGGGGCAGCTAAAGAAACATGCGGTGAGAAAAGAGGTGAATCATAACCAACAGAGGATTTCACTTGGTGTATACATTGTGTAGAATATGATTATAAATTTGTTAGACTAATCATAGATGTTTGCATAATAAGAAAAAAAAAAACTTAGAACGAAGTATGTAGCGCAATGGTCTTGTCATAAATAACAAACAAATTCAAAACAGAGTCTCTATAATTGTATAGAATTGCTGAATAGGTTTGGAAATGAGAAGGGCCTACACTGAATAATTTACCAGTTCCATCCCCCCCCCCCCAAGAAAAGCTATGATTGGTACTATTCTCCCTGTTGTCCTGGTACAGTGACAAAGGAAACGCAACTCCTTTCTCACGGTTTTCACCGACATTATGATTGGTGAAGTTGTTGAAATTCGAGGATTTCATCTAAAACTATTTTCTTAGTTCATCTCAGTTTCAGTCGGAGAAGAAAAAGGTTTTCAGTAGATGGAAATATCGCATAATTACGGTCGGAAGTCTCTACAAACTTGTCGTTTCGCAGCAGAGCACGTCGCTACAAAGAGCTACCATGTGCCTGCTGGATAGTTTGATGAGGTGCGTAGCATATCGTAGCCAAGGTATAGTCTTCTTCATCTAGACGCTGAATAATACCGAACCGCTACCACTGATTTATGTGTCGAAATAAAGTGGCCGTTGGGGGCGGTCTTCAATATCCCGTCGCTCGTTGCAAATGGAAAATGGAAAAACGAATATCGAACCGATATCCTGTTTTCCATTTCCTATTTTATGAAATATTGAGAAAATAGGATTTTGAGTCATTTTCCGCCATTTCATCATAATGAAACACGGAAAACAGGATTTCAGAGCAAATCCATTATCCCGTGTTCCACTTTCAGTTGAAAATAGGATATTGATATTTTATTCATTTTCCCGTTGAAATAGCAGACGGGCGACGGGATTTCCACGCAATATTCGATTTTCCGTCACCAGTTGTCGACCGATCACTGAATGGTACTTTAATACCCTGATTCCAACACCGCCGTGCCGGGTTGATCGAGCAATCATGCATGCATACTCGCAAGGTTGACACTGAACCTGTAATGATGTGGCAATTCCTCCCCTCCCCCCCCCCCCCCCCCGCCTTCCAAGCCCTGAAATCCCTCGGGGTAATCGACAACCAAAATACACTGATATAGGATATATGATGGGAATCAATGATGTACAAAAAGTATGTCACGTTTATAAGGACTCATTACCACACCCTGGTAAGCTGCTGATAGTTAATCTGTCGACCCTGTCAATTACTCCGTAAGTACCGACACAATTACTATAATATTGCTCGTTACTATAGACGGTTACAGTTCGTTATTCCGAAAGTTCGTTATTCCGAAGGTTCTTTGGTCCGAAGTTTCGTTATTCCGAAGATTCGTTATTCCGAAGGTTCGTTAATCCGAAAATGTGATAATGTTTGTTATTCCGGAGGTTCGTTAATCGGAAAATGAAATAAGGTTCGTTATTTCGAAGGTTCGTTAATCCGAAAATGAAACAAAGCTCGTTACTCCGAAGGTTCGTTACGGACCCTATTTCACTTCGGATCAACGAACCTTCGGAATATCGAACCCTATTTCATTTTCGGATTCTTCATTTCCAATACTGTTGTAAATGTGGGGAAGGAGAGTCATTATAATATCAACGAACGAAAGGAAGAGATTTGGCTTGTTCTACTTTGCCGCTTCGTCTTTGACTTGATTTCTGAAGAGGTATGCCTGTGGTAGCTAGACTATAATTATGTTATCTACGCTTGGGTCTTCGCACACCATAACTGGGGCGGCAAACATCTTTCTGGGCTGATAGTGATAGTGATCGTGATAACGCCAGCGGCCAGATAATGCTGTTGGTAGTGGTAACGATTGATGCTTGTCCATTCTTTTTCACGCGTTAATGACGACTCTAACCAATCACAAGATGACTTTTTTGACCAATCACGAGATGACTTTTTTTTTTTCATTTTCCTTTTTTTTTCTTTTTTTTTTTTTGCCGAGATGGCAAAGTTCGGACAGACTGCGCGCAAAGTCGAAAAGTGACGACGACTGATATAAGCCTAATGGACGTGCCGAAAGCCGAAACGAAACACTACCAACAACAACGTTATAACGACTGCCGGAAAAAAAATGCGAGAAAGGGGCAGGCAAAACAACCAACAGCTTACGAAGATTATAGTCCGAGGTTCATAACATTATATACAACGGATTAACGAACCTTCGGAATAATTAACGAACCTTTGGAATTATCAACGAACCTTATTTCACATTCGGATTAACGAACCCTCGGAATAGAATTGTAACCTATCTGGTCATTCTATTATCTATATCTTCATTTTCAGTATCGTGTCATCTATGAGGTAAAAAGAGATAAATAATTGCTTCCGACGATATTTCAGGACCGGCCAGACGAGAGAATACAATACTGCGCCAATGAGCCAACTTAATTTTTCTTTTTCAACACTATGTGCAAGGTTATAATAATACATATTGAACATGCATATTCATTCTGCATTTTTCCGTTCCTGTTTCGTTTGTTTGAATCATACCTCTCTCGCGATATCATGTTTGCATTAAAAAAAAACTTACTCAGTCATGCAGAAGTTTTTGTGAGATAATCACCTCCCTGCATGCACATGTACCTACAAGGTAGGTCCATGGTGCATGTATAGATCGAAGTCACAATAAATCACTAGAGTAGCGCACTGGCATTCTGGGCGTCATTTCATGAACCGCTAATTTTGCACAGTGACAACCAACGCTTCGGAGTGAGTTCGACGTCCTCAGCGTGATTTGGCCTTGCTCTCTGGTGGCAAGCACTATTCTCCCTCATACCTTTTTACATAGTCTAGATTCTGGACACCGAATTATTAAAGCCAAATTTCAATATGTTCATTTCCTATATATATATATAAACAAAATCTCTTTCAGACAAACTGTGATATGCAGACGAGACATCGCTTGGCGTTTGCCTTGCGTATTTTTTCATTCAGAGATTGGTTGACATGGCTGGTGACCATTTTTGCATGTTTTTGTCAATTTCGGCTTATGTAAGTAGCGTGCCCTATAGAGATGCGTTTTGTCATGTCTCCCGTATTTCTAAACTTAGGGAATTTATCGCTGAAACAGACAAGCGTTACTGATTATTATGATTTATGTAGTGTTGATGCAGGAAAGGATATCAATGAATATATCTAAAAGTTGAATAATTATATGAGAATGATATGATGTTAATAGCTTGTGTTTTAGTTGTAAACGTCGGGTTAATGTATCACGTTATCAATATCATGGTGTATTTAATGTGATATTGATTTTTTAGTTTCAGTTGCATTCTGTGATATGTCTTTGGCTTATACTTGTAATGTATTTCATAAATTCATTTTGTCGTATTAAATATCCAATGTGCGAAGAATTCTCATTGTGGATAATAAAGTTATCGATCAACTAGTATGTTACCTTCAACACTTATAGGGAGGTGACTCTTTCCGGCACCTCCCTGGTATATAGCCTAAAGAGTGAAAGATAAATCTTGTGCCCATCAGATCAAACTATATTTTATCAGCAGAGATATCCATCCAAATTTTAGCCAGTTAGAAAGTTTATAGCAAACCCACTCAGAGCGTAAGAGGTGAAGCGATGTTTTTGTTTTTGTTTTTGTTTTTGTTTTTTTTTTTGGGGGGGGGGGGTTTCAGTCAAACAGGAATTACATCACAATAGGGATTAAGGGGATTAGGTAATCTCTGTTTCATCGACGATTAGTTTCCAGGTACCTGTCAATCAGCGAGGGAAGCACACCGGCCTGTGTTGACGATCTGAACTGACGGGTCGAGAAGAAGGTGTCTGAATTAAAAGCCTAGACTAGGTTGACATCAAACCTGTGAGAAATTCAAGCCATCCCCAACCAAAATAATTTCGTCACTCGACGCACCATTACGAAGACACAAGCCACCACCACAGCACCACCACCGTCACTTTAGCCATACCGTACCAAATCCCCTGTCAAATTGGGGCTGATCTTTGATTACGTAACTAAACAGCAGAAAAAACAACTTGGGCAGTAGTGCCCATACGATCCCTCCGCTCCAACCACCGACCGGATGCGTAGTCTGAACTTTTCAAGACACATTTTGCTGTAAAACCCGCTTGCTAACCGGTTTGTTGACCCGTGTGAAGCTCCTTGACAGTACACCATCCTTTGGCCAGGGAGGTGGAAGAGAGATTATCTCCCTGCTTTGGCGAAGATCGTGTTCTGTTTACCAGGAGACTGCAACAAATTTATTGGCAAGCATATTGTACTATTGTAGACTTCAACTGACACACAAAAAAAACAAACAAACTTTGCTTTGCGTCTTGAGAGCCGATTAGTGCATGCATGGAGGTGAATCGTCTCTCCTCCCTGGTATATGGCCTACATTAATAACATCCATGTATCAAGAAAAACCCTTACAATTGGCGTTTAATATGTCGGCTCCTTATACTTCTATCTTGATAAAGCAAAGATCGTTGTCGCGTCATACACAACTTGGGACCCTGTGGCACCACCTGCCTGCACCGACTATGCTCTCTCTATTGGGATGATGAATAAGAATGTTTTCAAAATTCAGCACAAATCACAATGAACGGGGATGATGAGGCCCAAAACACTGAAATACACTGTATTTAATAAACAGGGAGGTTAGAGTCCCACCCCTGGTATAAGACTATGAATGGCTGGTAGGTCGCAGTGCAAGTTCAAGGTGACGGCTTAAGCGCCAGATATACAAGATTATTCCCTTTACCATTTACGTAGTTTCCAGTTGTTGTTGTTTTTGTTTGTTTGTTTTGTTTTGGGTTTTTTTTTTTTAAAGTAGGGAGATAGAGAATTGACCTTCATTTATTTCACTGACGACATGTTAACCGTCACGTCTATTTTCATAGACTACCGGACACAATATTATACCTAGCCAGTTATCACCAGTCAAGTAGAGAAGTGAAAGGTCGTGACCCCTGAATTGTTTTTATCACTCGAGAGCTAGATTGGCTAGAGCGGGTTGAAGAAAGAACTGAACGAAAGTACATGTATACGAATCTAAACACCAATAGTAAATGATACCGTATGATAAAGTATCCTCAAAACGCTCTGTACCGGTGTTGTTTTGCCTCGGGAGTTCACAATTAATGACGACGGGTTACGAAATGCAACCAGAGAAAAGCGTTGTATTGGGTCGATAAAAACAAAACAAAACCGTAATAACCGTTTGGCGTTTTTAAACAAGGTGATGCTGCTCAGTGATTTCGAGAAGATGATACGACATGTACTTTTATTGAAGGTCTACCGTTTGTTGCTTCATACCATTATGCTCTTTTGCGATTTTGTTGAACGTCGGACTTCCCTTCATTCAGATGAGAACACCATGGCTTATACATTTTTACAAATTCATAGATTTTAAATGCATTGTTCCAATGCAATGCATATAAAACTTATTGCTAATCTGACTGACGATGGTGAGGTATTGCCTGAGCCCATAATTTGTGAGAACCATATAGAGGCGTAAAGTTGACCTATGATTATATTTTTGCCGCCAGGAACTGCTATTTCAGTAAGAAGAGATTCAGTCGAATCAGTGTGAACTATTCATAATCATATTAGTTTGTGAAATATGAAAGGCAACGGCCCCGCCCACCCCAAGATCATAGCGAATGGAAGACTTGAATCATGGGAAAGCCAGGTTTCGGTTAGACCTATACTGCTATAACGTAAAATAATGCCGAGAATTTTTGCAGTTCTTAAAATGTTTATCAATGCTCCTAATATTAAAGTGTATAAGAGAAAAAGAGGTAATAATATCATATTCGACGGAAGCAGCAAATATGTAGGCTATAGTTGATAATATACATGTATATATATATATATATATATATATATATATATATATATATATATATATATATATATATATATATATTCTATATGTACACGTACATTTTAGGGCAAATTGAGAGCAAAAAAAAAAAAAACCCAAAAACCCCAAAACCCCCCCGAAAAACAAACAAACCGTACACACGCAATATCACATCATTGGGTGATCCGAGTATCCTCTCGGATCACCTTCTGTTTTTGTACGGATTCTTTCTTCTTCTTCTTCTTTTTGTTATTTCTCCTCAAAAGTTGTGTAGAGGTTAGCTCAGAAAGTCTTCTGCCTATCGATTTCAAACTTATACCATATACATATATGTATCATGTCCCAGAGACGACAGATCTAGTTTTTTCTTGTTGTTGTCCAACAATGTTGCTTACATGAAATCTTGTATTTCATGATTACGTAATATCCCGTTATATAGTATTAAAAAAAAATGTGCATGACTTTCATTTAGGTTTATTAGTCACTTCTCAGTTATGTAAGCATAATTTTCTACGTTGTTGATTTAAAATATGTGTGTATATGTGGTTATATGTAAACATATACAACTGTGAATGTATGTATGTATGTATGTATATACATTGTATATATATACATATACTTAAACATATAACTGTATAGGCCTATATTTATTTATATATATATATAATAATTAAACATACAACTGTATAGGCCTATATATATATATATATATATATATATATATATATATATACGTATACATAAGTGTATACACACATACACACACACACACACACACACACACACACACACACACACACACACACAGGCGCGCGTCATTAAACATTACTTCATTTTACTACCTAAACGATGTATCCATTGTTGTGTACATGTAGTCGTGTGTTTTGGTTTCTTTTGTGGGTTTTTTTTTTCCTCTGGTTGCTTACCTATAGCACAATGTCACGTTGGCTGTTCATGTCTGCTATAGTATGAGCATATGGAGCATTACTGGCATAATATTAAGTAGATAAAGCTTTTGATTTACTCCCGTGAAACTCTCCTCAAATTCCGACATCTGAATATTAATTTGTGGGCAACAACAAAAATGATTGGTTTTCACTATTCATATTGACTTAACTTGATCATCACATTCAAAATGCAACCAGGATCATCTTCGTCATCAACAACGTTTTCGTTGTCATCTCACCATCATTATTATTACAATCATCATCATCACTATCACCATTATTACAATCATCATCATCATCACCATGATCACTTTAACGACATGGCATAACCAATTAGGTAGAAAGAACTAAGTCAGTGGTGAATGAGTAATGACATATCATGTAATACATTGTACAGTATATTCTCTGTCCAAGAGTGTAAAACGTTAAAAAAAGAAAACATCCGCACACATACCCAACAACATAAGTTTGTTTCCCAGGACAATCTTAATTTCGTCAAAAACCAAATAAACAAACAAAAATCCCAAAAGCACACACACACACACACACACACACACACACAATCAAACAACACACAAACACATGAATTGCAACAATTGAAACAACAATTTCAATAGTGGGTTTGTTAGGTAAATACAGTACCATTTATTAAATACAAAATCTTATAAAGCATAAATAGGCCTTCATGATCATATCATGGGTGTGCTCTCTACGAAAAAGTATGAACTTTTTTTTTTTCAATCAAAATTGTCATGGCTACAGTATAAGAAATTATAACTCTAGAGGTAAAAATCACACCCATACTTCTATGTACAATGCCTTCTCCCGAACATACCCCCTTAAAAATAAGAACGACATGACGTGACCATGGTTTATAGACCAAAAGCTAATACGAGAACATGTACTATGAACAGCAATGTGAGAGAAAAAACCCGCAAGAAATCCATTCATTAATAAGAATGCTATATACATTTGTACAACAATTAGGTCATGATATACCTTAGCGCCATACCACAACTGGAACAATTACGTGGCAAGAGGCAATATCAATCCAAACTTTTTGGGGGGCCTTTGCGAAATATTCAACGTTCAACTTGAACTTGAAACATTGTGAGTACATTTCCAGGAATTTAGTGCGTTCCTGCATGGCAAAAAAATGCGACTCCTCGGGCGGGCTCCCATGACGGAGCTCGGAGTTACAGGGCAAGAAATGATTTAAAGGGATGAGTTTAATAGTTTTGGTTGAGATGGGGATTCAGGTTTTAATTTTTTGAGAGATTCTTATACAGGAATATTTTAATAATATATTAAATGACATACAATTCTAAGAGGAATTAGAAGCATTGATGAAAATCGGTTTTGAAATGGTGGAGATATTTTTCCCCCTGAAACCAATTCATTGTGATCGACAAAATTCCAGTTTTGTGGAAGTTTACTCAGTCGATTTCAAAGTTCATACTAACTTTCACTTTTCTGCTGTATTGTAATTAAGTCAACGTGAACATGCATGCGTGGACTGTATAACACGGAATGAAAAGAGGGCGAATAGACAACATAGTACTACGAATACCACGTTTCCCGCAGCGTTCTATGTACATGCAGAGCGGCAAACAAAACTACTAAAACACAAGTCTATCAGATACTCCCATTATTCCTTACAAGAGCAAGAATAGGCCTATCGCAAGAGATGAAGTCAAACATGTATGTTAAAGGGGATGGCTAGTAACTGATCAGTGGGAATCAGTGGGAATGCTGGGGGATGATTGTTTCAATCCTTGTGGGATTCATTTAAGAGTACATTATATATCTATTGTTGTGTGAAAATTATTTGCTTCAGAATGGTCTCATATTCAAGTAATGTGCAGTTTCCCGTTAACGATCACCCCATCACTGTAGGCATACTAACCTGGGAACATTACACATTACTTGAATATGAGACCATTCAGAAGCAAACAATTTTCACACAACAATAGATATATAATGTACTCTTAAATGAATCCAACAAGGATTGGAACAATCCCCCAGCATTCCCACTGATTCCCACTGATCAGTTACTAGCCATCCCCATCAAATTATTGCACCGCTTTCTCTAACTGTATAAAATAAGCATACTCTGATGCAGAAAACTTTCATCAGTTTGGGAAGGGAGGTGGAGATTCAGGCTGACTGATTCCGGACACAGTTTATCACCAATCTTCGCGAATGATTTAGATAGAAACAAGTAGGCAGTGCTAGACTGCTAGAGGTGAAACCACTTGGCCTGAAGATGTCCACAGGAGTGGATGAAAGCTAGCCAGCGAATTTGGGGGGCTTGATGGTAGAAACCTGAATCCCCTCCCGTATCAGCATACCTTGCAATACCAGACAGCCATGCAGAGAGCTAGTCTGATGCACCAACTATATTTACTGGAAACTTGATTTCAAAAATTCGAATAATATGAAAAAAAAGGTAAAATTGTAGATCGCTTTGTTGATATCAAAACCACCGATCACTCAAAACCATCGATCACATAAAAAAGAAAACTGTTTTATAAATTGTCAATTCAGTGCATGAAATAAAAAAAAAAATACATTGATATTCCAATCAATGGTGTCGTTAGCAAATCAGCCTAAACATGCTATGACCAGGGAGGTGAGACTCACCTCCCTGCTATGACTGAAGATTTAACATTCTCCTCTGTTAAGGATCAATATCAAATGTTTTGACACATTTTATCAAAATGTTTTCCCCTCCGTACTTTTACTTTACTTCTACCAAAGTGTTAAGTGTATAATCAATATGGGGCGAATTCGAATAACAATGACTTATAAAACTGCTACAACCTGAAATAGGCATTCATTGCAAATCTATGAATGAGCTTTTTCAACATTTTGCCAATCGAAAGTGTGAATAATACGATATGAGGATTACAAATAAAAATGTATGCAAAATCTATTCATACAGGCTACGCCCTGCGCCGGTTTTCCGGCATTCAGATAAACACAGTTTTATGACAAATTTAGATATCGAGTGTCGATTATCATAATCATAAAATACATCAGCCCTATGCATCCAGTGGCAGTGGTTCATTCATGCCACTCCCCTACCCCCCTCCCCCTTCCCAACACAAACATACCTACCCTACCCTGCATGATGCGTACCCGTGCGTGACACAACCGACAACTCTGAAACCAGGGAGCACAAAATAAGGCTACTAAGTATTATCTTGGCAACGTGGCACTATAGCTCCATGGATGAACAAAATTTGATGAAAGTATACCAACTTGTATCCTTGAATTTAAAAACGAAATTTATATTTTTCTTTGGTTCACACAGTGTAATCATGACATAAATTTGACCGAAAGAACGGTCTGTATCTGGTCGTCGGGGAAAATGTTCCGCGGAGCAGACTGCGATAACGTCAAAAAAATAAAAGACTCCTCCGGACAGACGGATCTTTCTGTCTAGACATAAAATATGACAATTTTTGTGCCCCGAAATTGAATCATTTCGTTAATACAAACTCTTGGCGTCGAAAATGATTATCTTTTACACAACGTTAACAGTTCTCAGTAACGACTTTTTAAAACCATGGACCTACTACGTTGTAGGTCCATGTTAAAACCAAACAAGGTAAAAAGTGTGTGAGGCAAATCACTCGAACAGATTTAATGCTAAAATTTGAATACTTGTAGTATCATATTGGGAGGTAAAACCTATTTATCCCCCTAGGCCCTATATCATACACAACAAACAAAACTAATAAACAAAAAATCCTCTCTTCCCTACATACTTTGTGCCCAAACACACACATAATTTCCTGGATTGTATCAAGGAGATGTGTGATTCCACCTCCTTGATTGAATCAATCGACACGACGCCTTCTCAAGCATCCACTCGTCCCCAGCGACCGGCGGTCGTGATCACGTTGGAGAGTATAGGCAGGCACACGGCGGCCGCGGCGTGGCATGGCGTGGCGTGGTGGCGGCTGAATTTGGGTTGAGGTAAAGTGGTATTATTTTGTCTGTCGGTCAACTGTCGGCAGTCTGGTCGGGTGCCGTTCTGTATCCACAGTGGGAGTAGGGAATGTGAAGACGTCACAATGCAGTCGCCTGTAGATTTAGAACAAACATAACAGTCAATTTGCAAATTGCAACCAACCATATTAAACTGAAAAGCGCAGGAAGTCTGCTTACAAGTAAGTGAACATAATCATGATAATGGTGAAAGTCAAATTTAAAGGGATGGTACAGTATTGGTGGAGATGAGAATTGGGCTTTTAACTTTTTGCGAGATACCCAAGAAAACACTAATGATATAGTACAGAGCATACCATTTTAAGAGGAATTCAAAGTTTATTTGATGAAAATCGGGTTTGGAATTACTGAAATATCCAAAAGCAAAGCAAAACAAAGTGATCGTAATGAAGTGTGGGTCGGGTCCCACACTTCATTAGAATTGCTCTTTTGTGGATATCTCAGCCATTTCAAAACCAATTTTCATCAAATAAACATTGAATTCCTCATAGAATTACATGCTCTTTCATATTTCGTAAGAGGTTTCTCATTATCTCACCAAAAAATGTTAGAAACCTGAAATTAGGTTTCAACCAAAACTATACGACCCCTTTAACTGCATGTTCTATATAGTAGTTCAACACTCGCAGTTCATTACGGATGTAATAAGAATCAGGAGAATATTAGTATTAAACCCAATGAAAAACAAAAGTGGCATCATTCCGGTGGTCAGGTGGTACGATATTCTCCATAACTCGCACATTTTCTGAAGAGAAATTCTTTTCTGATATTCATATGAATCATATCATTATTATACTGCCGCGCTTCGTATAAAATCGCAAAAATCTGAGCAGACAAGCAAAATTATGAGGAAATCACGCACACAAAAAATTCTCAAAGTCCACGTTTTAGCAGAGCATATTACACAATTGGCGATTGTATATTTTGGTGGGCAGAAAAATCCGTCTGTCCGTAGGAGTCTTTTCTTTTAATTTTATTTTTTACTTTATCGGCTACGACCAGGGAGGTGGTCACGTCTCACCTCCCTAACTGGGGCATACTAGGACCCTCTATCCCCGACAATATCCATACCGATCTTTCGGTCAAGTCGGGGATATGTTCCGCGGAGATTGCGCTGCGTCTGGTACATCACTGATTCCCCTCCGGAGGAGAGCCGTAAATATATATAAAAAAAGATAAAAAAAAAAACAACTCCTCTGAACCAACGGATTTTTCTGTCTATTGTTTCCATTCCTTTTTTCCCCTCTCTTTAAGAAGAAGCACTTTTTTTCTTCTCAGAATGAACCCGTTTTATGAGAGAGTTGCCATATGCCAGTCGACTTTGTACTATGTTCTTCTCATTCATGACACTAAGCCACTAGCACGTGACTAGGCTATAAGTTATTAAATTAAAACGTATTCATCACGTAATTGAATTGGGCGTCCGTAATTGTTTTGTACACAATTCGATTCAAATCAATTTCATTCAGTTCAATTGTTCATTTTTTTTTCCATCACCAAAGGGAAATACATAATCAACGATAGTACAAGGTGTTACATTTATCAATTCAACTTTTATACAATTTAGGAAGTACAAATCATTGAATATAATGCAAAATATTATATGCGAATAGCGACACACGGCATCCAACAATAAAGAACAATGCACACTTTGTCATTGTGACAGAAAAATCAATAAATATGACGATGGAAACGAGTGTCCCACTAAATATTACCGATTTAACATTGAAATGACACGGAGACATAGCATGAGCAATCTAGAGTATCTATTTTCTGCACAAACATTCGTCACATGGCGCAGATATCAAACTCAAAGTTTGCAATTTGCATACAGCGAGAACGAGAGATGGAGAAATTATACGCACCGCCTGCCGTTAGAATTGCCCTTGGGGCAATATTTGATCGTGTGGCTGTTGTCACCCTGAGCCCCACAAATAGGGCACTTGTAAGCCCTAAGCACTGGGCACGTCACTCGCCCGTCCTCATCCTTAAGAACGTGGGAGCTGTAGAAGCTCAAAGTCTCCTTATTATTCTTACAGAACACACAGTATGTGTTCAAATATTTCTTCTTGTTGCTCGCCGAGGTGGTGGGCATCTCGGTACTCTTTGGACGCTGACTGGTTGTTGCTGCTGCCGAACAGCCAAAGGGACAGACGGTATCGCTGGCAGGTCGGCCGAACGGCGTCGTCATAAAGAACGGTGTATAGATCTCATCAATAAGATGCAGGGACGTGTCCCACATGTCCCACGTTGGTTGGCTTGCTTGGTTGTCTTGCATTCTTTTAGCAATAAGAGGTCCACTCACATCGATAAGCGAGAGAGATAATGCGGTTGACGATGGTTGGAAGTAGTAGACACTTTGGAAGGACTTTCTACGTTACGCAATCGACAGCGCTTTGAGACGGGCACCGTACGTACACACCCCCGTCCCCCTAGCCCTCCCGACCGACGGAAAAAAAAGGAGGAAAAAAAAAAAACAAAGAAAGAAAGAGGAGAAACAAGACCCTCAACTCGCTGCTGCTAACCTCAAAACAAAAACAGATAGAAAGGTCAGTCGTCGACGAGCCTCTCGCAACTGAGCGCGATCGAATTACCCGCAGGCCATCAACAAGAAAGTGTTCACGCATGGAGCTACCAAAAGTTGGTAGCTCCATGGTTCACGTTCGGGTTTTCGAAGAATATCATGATTATGGAAGCAAAATTGCATATTGCACAAAAGGCGACCTGTCTGATAGTTGATGACCACATCATTTTTTTTTTCTCATACCGCCACAAGTGGCAATGCGCAATGTCGTGTTTTTCTTATTTCATCGCCTTACTCGTTCACATCACTGATTTCTATGTATCAGCAGATCAGCGGTTCATAAATATTTGGGAGAGATGTGCGCATGTCATGATTCGTAGAAAAGGACACACAGCGCAACAGCAAAAATGTGAATGGAAAATAATTGTATAAAGGATGGTATCACTGGAGATAAGAAACAAAGAGATAGAACCAAAAAAAAAAAAAAAAAAAAAAAAACCCACAGAGGCTCGAGAGGAGAGGGAGAGAGAGATGACAATAATCGGAAAACAAAAAGCTCTATAGAGGGCGTACTTCCTCAGTAGTTTTAGGGCCTTCTGTGATTCAGTGAAAATGGGGGAATTGCTTGCCATCAATGCTATCCGCGTACACACTGCATGTATGTCTGTCGTGATGTTTGCATTAATATACATGCAAACATATTATGTATCGAGTGAATGTGTGAGTACATGTGTGTGTGTGCGTGTATGTGTATGTTTGATGTATGTACGTACGTATGTGTGTATGAATGACTGTGCATGCAATCAAGAAAAATCAATGTAATGCTAGATGCATCGTCATTTTTTAAAGTATGAATATACAAACACAAACTAAACAAGTAAGATACCTTGTTTTCGTGTGAAATGAATGTTTGATGAATGCATCAAAGTCTGTTCAGCGCATGATTTCGATGTTTCTAAACAGAAATTCAAATTCATAATCCTCTTGACAGTCAACTACAGAGGCATCATATTAAGCTTAGTCTTTCTAGTGCGGTTTTAGCTCGTGGTTTTAATTTCTATATTATAGCAATAATTGCATAATGTGATTTATTGAGTGTCCTTTCAATTCATAAGGTAGGGGACTCGTAATTTTTATTACAATAAAATATTTTAAATATTTTCTTAAGCAAGGCAATACTGATCGAAAAAAGTACTTTTCACTGCAACAGTTGTCGATCTTCAGCAATTGATTATTTGGCCTCTTATACATGATATTATCATGGTTGATATGGGCAAACATCAGATCTCATAAAACTTGCCCCAGATTATTCAATATCAATCTTCGTCTAATTAGTTCATTTGAAAAGCAAACATTTCAAGATTTTAGGGGAATAATGACGGGGATCGGTCCCCGACGTTTTACATTTCCCTTGAAAGATTTCTACGAAAAAAAAAAGAAGAAAGATATAGGTTGCGTTTCAAAAACCATAGGCCTATATCGAAAATGATTATAAGACAATTAATTTATATTTGGGTAGTTAGCGTGTTAATGGGATTGTGCTTGAGGCGGCCTAAAATTGCCACAAATTATTATCAAATCATAATTATCAACCAAATGTGCTACCAAGTAAAAAAAAAATGGTACTCTTTTTTGCTTTGTTTTGTTTGTTTTTTGTTACGAACCTTATCATGCCTAGCATAATGTTACAATACCCATGCTGAAGCGGCAAAAATTATACCAAAAAGCATAACCATGCCAAAATTATGGCAACCTTGGATACCATGTTGACTCGATTGCTTGTCTATCCACAACCAAACTTGAGATGGCGCCATTGCAAAATTTTTTCACGTTGAGATCATTGACAGATTGGAGCCCCCGCACTTTAGGCCACACAGGCATCATATGACTCGCCGGATAGTAGTTCGGTACATGTACGTTCGTTTGTTTGCATGCTGCATCTCATCCCCCCGCGGCCGCGGCCCGTACGGACACGTACGTGCTATGATACAACACCGCTACCCTTCGTTTTTATGCACCGCGCTGGGCCAGAAAGCTGAGGACTGTCCACTCGTTTGTGACTTTACTATTAGTACAACACATGCCGTGAAAAACAATCATCTTTTGTAATCTGGTTTTTAACGTTTTTATCACCGATTGGATCGACGGAATATAATGCCACACTACAGACAGATTTATAATCAAAGTAGTGACGATGAGTACAGGCACTCCTCTCTACCTGGTGCGCGTTCCCACACTCCGCCAGCGCTCTCCCGGGATGGCACGGGAGAACGTACTGTTTACAAGCGGCGATGGCTCGTCATAGCCGTATTGGCTCTGGTGAACATATCTTCAGCGTTGGTAAATATTTGTTTAGACCGCCACTTAATACTTATATAATATTGACTGGCCCTGAGGGAGGTACCAGAAAATATTGCCCAAACTGAAAGCATATTGCCCGAGTCGAAGACGAGGGCAATATGTTTTCAGTGAGGGCAATATTTATCTGGTACCTCCCGAAAGAAAGGCCAGTCAATATCATAATTATTACCTATCCCCCTAGGTAAATTAAGAAAATATGTAAATACGGCTATACACTATATATGATACAGATCAAGCCACATTTGACTACCTGTAGACCATCAACATGTTGAATAATTGCAAAATTGTTCATCAATGTATATCATTCAACTCCAACTTCAAAGATACATGTAGGCAACCTAGTTGTAACAGGCAAACTTCAAACTTCTGAACGTTCTTACACTTTATTTTTACTTCTCTGTTAAAAGTTTGAGAGTTGTAAAACTGATGGTCACTGTGCAATTACTGATCACAAATGGACTAGTCATTGCCTAGTGCTGCTGTAAGTAGTCGACCTTGTATGAGTTGATTTATCAGCGTTCTTCTGCGGTGCGTGTAACTGACACCCTGGACGTCCTGGAATGTTTTCTTTTCGTGGTCGATCGGTGGGGAGAGAGATTCCACTCTTTCTCTTCCCACCTCCCCAAACCGGAAGATTGCACTGTTTGCACATACTGTTACTGTTACGCAGTGACGTGGCAAAAAGCATATTGACCGCTGACCTTTAACCCTGCAAAATAACAACCGGAATTGCCTCGCAAAACTCCCTCGTATAGGTAATAATGTTTAATAGTACAATGTAGTATAATAATGCAAGATAGCTGTACCTGTGCAGAATTAAATCTTCCACACTCTGTTGTTATTGTGGCAGTGTTGTCGAGCTGGTTGTGCCAAAACGAAAGGTCACACAAGACAAAGCAAGCCAAGTGAAGACCCACGTCACACCTCTGAACTTCAAGGACAAGTTCACCATATTTACACAGATACATCGTGAATTGAGTGAACGCAGCAGCAATATCAGACAGTAGTTAGACTGATGGTATCTGTCTCTTTTCGCTGGGTTTCTTATCCAATGAGTAATGGTAAAAATTTAATGCCTCTGGCCCCCACCTACAATGTACCTCTGGCCCACTGAATAGATGGGCTGACCTACTGTCACTGAGTACTGTACTGCAACAACAGCGACCCCAAGACGTACTAGTTTCAGCGCCCCGCAACAGCAGGGTTTCTGTTTATAGGGCTGACCATGGTTGTTATACTAGTACATGTAGAGTCTACAGATCACTGCAGATTGTACTTGTAGTTGTACACAGTTGTACCAACATTAGATAAGAAAGCCCCAACGAGAAGAGATGCATACGATCATGCATCAGTTTATATCAGTATGAAGGGATTTCGTAGTGGGATATTTATAGAGCGTAGAAAATATATCCTTGTATTCACCATTCGTTGTTTTGATACACACAATATCTCCCGCGTTTCCGAGCTGCGCTTGGAGTCGATGCTGTTGCAGGAAATGGTCCTCCAATTGAGAGTTCAGTTATTGCACTTTCCCGTTTATACACAAGAACATAACGCGACACAAAGTATAATTCCAGTAAATAAGGTGAAGTAGCACAATGTTGAATGCTCCACGAGACGGCGAAGTTAGAGATGGAAAATAGAGATAGATTGAGATAGACAGTGTAGAAAGGGGAATTAGTGATTGAAAGCCCAGGAAATTTTAGTTGAAATGTTTCTGTTGTGGGCCTAATTTTCGATAAAAATCTGATCATAAAAGTGTCATTGAATTTTCAGTAGACATATCATGTAGTGATAAAACGTTAAAATGTTGGTCTGTATGATCTAGATTGCAGTAACTTGGGAGAGGACTACACAAAAATGTAACACTCTTTGATGGCAAGTGCTGTTGTGTGTGCAGCTAATGTTAAAGAGCCACAAGTGCTGTGATGATAGACACAGCGTGTCAAGTTCATACACAGCACAGGCTTTTTTGAGTTAGAGTACGATTGATAGAGCATGTTTGCAAGTGTACTGTATACAGGTCAACACAATATGTACAATGTCACTTGCGCATGCTCGTAATTCCTAACAGAAGTGCATATTAACTCATTATCTAAGCAATATGTTTACATTTTCCTGTATGAAGAGTGATGTTGATAAGTCTATGTACACTGTATGTATTTCGCTACAACAACTGTGACACAAAAGTAGATAACAGTAAAGGGGCGTGGAGACAAACTACAGTAGTTTTAGTAGCATACAATGTGAGTACCGTACTGATACTCACACACCCACACATGTGTCCATTTTGTTTTTGAGTTGTTCAAATTTTGTTCAGTGTACTGTACATTACAAGGAAAAGGCCGAGACCCACAGCCAAACACACACTTTTACATTATATACACACACTGCTAGTACATGTATCGCTCTCGCACCGTTTATGCATGTAATTATACACGTACACATGGACATTAAAGGACAAGTTCACCTTCATAAACATAAGGATTGAGAGAATGCAACAATATTAGTAGAACACATCAGTGAAAGTTTGAGGAAAATTGGACAATCGATGCAAAAGTTATGAATTTTTAATATTTTTGTGTTGGAACCGCTGGATGAGGAGACTACTACAGCTTGTGAGTCATATGCGTACAACAGTATAAAGAAAATGTAAAGAAAATTCAACATATTTTCACTTTTTTCGCATAATAAAAGAGCACTTGACTTGCCTCTTTCTAAAGGCAGGGGGAATAATATTATCCATAACATTTGTCGGTAACGAGTCGGGGGAAATGTGCACTTTTTTCAAAAGATGAAATTTTGTGAAATTCTCTTTACATTTTCCTTATATTGTTGTACGCATGTGTCATCTAAGTTATTCACACACTGCAATAGTCTTCTCATCCAGCGGTTACTGCACAAAAACTTCAAAAATTCATAACTTTTGAACGGATGGTCCGATTTTCCTCAAACTTTCAATGATGTGTTCTACTAATATTGCTACATTCTCTCAATCCTTATGTTTATGAAGGTGAACTTGTCCTTTAATACCATACAAGTGTGTACGGATGCATACAGAGCACATTTCATATTAATGTTTGTTAAATTGTATCATTGCATCTCAACAGCATTGAACACTTCTTCCACAGTGCCCAAACTGTGAATGGGATTTTCACGACTTGATTGAGTGAAATCTGACAACATTTGTGTCTTTTTAACCCTGTAATTACCATAGACAAACTGTAAATGCACATGTGCTATTAAATATGAGTAACTGAACCGCCCAAAATTGCCTGCATCTTATTATTCCCTATTACCGTAAAAGCCTCGGTTACACCGGAACCGATTCAGAGCTTTGCAAATGTTCTCCTTTCCCCGAATGGCCGAAAATTTGGGAGGGATTCGGCTTGTTTTGAAATGTTCAAAACCAGCCGAATACCCTCCAAAATACTCCCGAATGTGGCTCCGACAAATTTCATTCAGGCCACATTCGGGATGTATTCGGATGGAATCCGGTTGGATTGGGGGAGGCATTCAGGGCATTCTGGGCAGATTTGAGCCTATTCGTATCATTAGGGGAGTAACAGCCCGAATCATTTAGCCAAATAGACCCAAATATCATGAATAGAGCTGAATCTGCCTAGCATGCCCCGAATACCTCCCTGAATCCATCCGAATCGTTACCTGAATACAGAGCAGAATACAGGGGAGTGAGCCGAATAGGCTAGAATATGGCCGAAGAGCTGCCGAATAGGTCGAATGACCTGTATCTGTAGCCCAATTGGCTATACACATGCAGGGAGGCCTTGTATTCGGCGCATCTGGCCATATTCGTCCCTATTCGGGTCGACATTCGGGTCGACATTCGGGTCCCTATTCCCGTCCCTATTCGGGTCGGGTCATCATTCGGCTCTATTCGGCTGTAATCAGGGCATTCAGGCCACATTCAGCTCGATTCTGGCCACTATTTGGCTTTATTCAGGATGCTCAAAATTGATTTGGGTCAATTCGTGGTGATTCTGCTATGATTCGGGACCTATTCGGAACCTACTCGTCTCTTATTTGGGAGCACCCCGAATCAGAGACGATGGAGGTTCCGAATCCACCAAATCTATCCGATTCAGGCCATATTCAGGCAGAATCGGTCCAAATTTATTTGGGAGAATTCGGTTCTGGTGTAACCCTTGCTTGCTTTACCATCTTTATTATTTTTGCATAGAATGTAATACAAATAATTATGTAATTTGAAAGCGGTCAAAGGTGGACAAGAGTACAATGTATGTCAGAATTACTTCTGACACACAAGTCTCTAGGTAAAGGTCAATAGCACAATCAGGGTACATACATGTACAAATGCGTAACAGGGGAAAAATGAGAAAACTTGGCAAAAATGTGTTTTTTGCAGTTTGTTGTAGCTGAGTGTTCAAATTTGCATTTCATGTAAAGAAGGAGTCAAAATTTTGCATTAAACTGCATAAATTAGCATTTTAATTAGGGGTGTCAAATTACATAAAAATAACTAATACAGTGTATGTTGGAAAAATTTATATAAAAAAAAGGAGAATGTTTTTTTTTTTTTCATCTGAAATTGCTTTTAGATGTTCCTGATTAATACCCCTTTCATTCATTACTAGCACATAGCCATGACATATCACGAAATATGAATTGATGTCATATTTTCACTACTCAAAATAGATTTTTCAATTTCATAGGCATTACTTTGAATTCATATAAAACCACTTTTATATATTTCATAATATTTCACTTTTGCCAAAGAGTGAAGAGGTTAAACTTTCAGGAATAAGTAACAGACATATATAATGTACTGACCATTATTACAAAGTTTTATGAAATCAGGGCTGGTATTTTGGAAGATATGATATTTTTCATCAAAAAATTATCTGTACAGTTTGACCTTGAATGTGCGCATAGTGTTTGGATCCATTCTCATATTTGTAAACACAGATAGAAGAATGAATATGAGATTTATGAGGACTTGAGTTGATATCCAAGCTGTGACACTCAAACAATGACATATTAAGCCAAAATACTTTGTTTTTGGTTATGATATTTTTAAAAATTAAAAAAAGCATTGAAATAAGAACACTGAACACTTATCATATGACCTTCATGCAGTAGAAGATGGGCATGGATCAGTCTTATTTTTCCTCAGCAATTTGTAAAATTATAAGAAAACCAGTTCTTATTGCTCAAATTTGCTCAAATTTTCACAGAATAGATTACTACATATGTACAATTTATGGCTAAAAAACCAAGGATATTCAATAAGGGGAAAAGATTCTTTTAAGTAGTCAAATTAGGATATACCTCACTGAAAATACTAAAAAAACGGCTGCACTTATTTTCCTCAGCATTTGAAAATGGCTTCAAAACTCAAAACTGGCTGAACATTCATTGGCAAACAGCACACCATATTGTAGTGTATCTTCAGTACTTAAAAGGAAAAGCAGAAAAATAAGCTGTTTCTCCATGTATAGCTGTACAACATGGGTTAAAAGGTCACAATGTCACATAAATAAGCCAGCATTACACTCCTACCACGATGTGACTTTAGACCTCATACCTTTCTCCAGCAGAGAGGACCACTGTTTTTTTATTGCACGCAAGCAATGCCAGGAAAAAATCCATTAATTTGATACCAAACACATAGGGGTAGACCTCAAATCTTGATTTTATGTAAGTTGTAAAACGCTTTTTTTGATGTATTACATGGGTTTTGGGGGACTTTTTGGTAATTAATCTTTAATAATTAACAGTAAATGAGAAGAAATTAGCTATTGTATTACCACATGTGATTATTGATGTCTCAGCATGCTGCATGTGAATTTTGAATTCAGTTGGTGCATTCTTTTAGAAGTTACAATTTTTTAAAGTGAGAAAATCATGATTGCATACCCTGATTGTGCTTATCACCTTAAGTCTTTATAGGCTTTCAAATTAACATAACTTATAATAGACTAAGATGAACATGTTATGGCTGAGCTACTTTGCACAATTTTAAAGGGGTGTATTGTATTGGTTGAGATGAGAATTCAGCTTTTAACTGTAGCTGTTGTGAGATACTGAAAAACCACTTTATAAGATGTTAAAGAGCTTACCATTAGAATAGGAATTCATATCAGTTTCTTTGATGAAAATCGAGTTTGGAATGGCTGAGATATCCAAAAAACAAAGTACATGTAAAACAAAGTGATCCTAATAAAAGGTGGGTCCCACATTTTATTAGTGTCAATTTGTTTGTATTTAAGGTACATGTATATCTCTGCCATTTCACAACCAATTTTCATCATATAAACTTTTAATTCCTCTTAGAATGATACAATGTAGGCTCTTTCATATTTCATAGGAGGTTTCTTTCTATCTCACACCCACAAAAAAGTTGGAAACCTGAAATCCCATCTCAACTGAAACTTTACCATCCCTGTAGTTGCCAAAATGAAAGTGATATTGCTGTCTACCTTCTGATCAGGGAACAATAGGCCATTATGTAGGGAATCTTCACTTGCTGAAATGGTGATGCTGAAAAGGGTGTATCACCACTCAAAGAAACATGCCACCATGCATTGTGCTGGTTTAATTCAATGTCCCATGAAAGAATACATCATACAGTATACTGCACTTGTACAGTGTAGTGATGGCAGACTTAGACTCTGACCTTCTGCTATTGTTTTTCAGTTTCTGGGAGCATCCATGACATGATAATCTTCCTGTACATGTGCAAGTGATTCTATTTTTAGTGCTTTGTTTACCTGTACTGAGCATTTCCTGTGTTTGTTACAGAATGTGAGCTTGAATATTCATTTAATACACGTGGAATACATATTTTGTGTGTACATGTACATGTAAATCTGCAATATGACTTACACAAACAGATTATAGTTTGGTGTCATGTGAGTGCCTAAGCTGTTCACGATGCTCTTTTTATTTGTGGCAAATTGTCTTGGCTGAGAACACTGTACAGGGAATATGCAGTATGTGAGCGTGCATCACAAAACCAACGAAAAGTCACACACTCTGATTTTGTGTCAGGACTCAAAATAGGAAATAATCAAGATGGGTCAACCTATTCAATCTTGAGTTTTTTCATATTTTCTGAAAGAGCAAAACTTCATCTACATTATGGTAAAGTTTAGGATCATAAAACAAATAGGAAATTGTGTTTTTAGCAGTTTTTCTAGAACACTTTTGTTGTTGTTGAGAATAGTGTGATTAGATGTATTGTAGAGTCCCCTTTTCATTCCTTAGAAATGCTTTACACACTCTTCACTTTCAACTGTAATCACTTGATGTCACTGCTCTGAAAGTTGGTATTAGAGATTAGTTGAATGTAAGTGTCAATAGAGCATGATCAATTTCAGTTTAATATGATGATTCCTTCATTGTTTATGCTGTGTGTGGTTTCACATCCTGTTTTTTTGTCTCATTAATTGCACAGCTAGCACAGCTTGGTAAGAGTAAGTGCTTGAATATAACCTATACTTTAGAAATTAGAGCCTCTTTTCTCAGTAAACTTTTTCCAGAGTATGTATTTTCTTTTCCTTTATAAGATAAGTTAGGAAAGTCCACTTGAATTGAGTTATAAAATACGTTATTTTAAAGCTTAAAATATGCTCTTTCAGAGTCTGTTCTATTCATGCCTGGTCACTTTTGTTGGCTTTGTGGTGCAGGATCACATATGTTGCAGTTAAATCTATTGTAGCATGTCTTTCTTTGGAAAAATAGCCTGCACGATACTGTTAAACAAGTAATGTTTGTGTGCATTTCAATTTTACAATTTTGCGAGAGCTGAGATTCGCAAAATTAAAATGCACACGAAAGTTCTTGTCTACTGCATTGAATGCTGGAATAATTCGTGAAAATTTCATGCTGCAAGAGAAGGCAGTCAGCTCCACTCTGCGACAATTTCATGCCACAAAAATATCATGCTTTACAGTAAGCAGTGCCAGTGGAGGGTCATCAGACCATGTGTACCAATACAGCATACAGGATCTCATTCACCCTATTGACAATCAAAGTGTGAAGAACTTGGCAGAATGGACACACACATTATGTCAACTCGTGACACAGCTGGCAAAAATCAGCACCTTTTTCGTCATGACATTCTACTCAATTGTGCCACCTTCTCTTCGATCTTCCTCGAGGTGACTTGACTCTACTGATGCACTTGAAATACTAATGAGTGTTGACGATGTTGACTTTTGCAGGCATGGATAAGCTTTGCACCCATCGCCAACTACGCAGCGACGTACATGAACACCACCGACGCGAACATCAACTGGCTGTCCACCGTGTACATGGTCACCACCATCCCGTTTGGGTTCGTAGCAGTTGGAATCCTAGACACCTGGGGTCTGGCGCCCGTGGTAAGTGAGCGACCGTTCAGTGCAGCATATCAATGTAAGATTCCCCTTTGAGAAATTACAATTTTCAGTGGGTTCATCTGCCAAAATGATGTGTCCTTAAGCCTCTATCTCCTTGAGTACTGTACACTGTATTTGCTGATATGTCAACTGCATCCAAAGTTCTGGCCAATGTGATTAAACTGAAAGAAAGGAACAGCTCTGTACCTGTGCCACCTATGGTGGTACAATTACACAATTACATACAGATGTATCACCCAAAGGAATGTCTACCTGTGCTACATTTACCAACAGTTACACCCCAAAGAATGTCTAGTTTTCAAGCGTGTTTACTGTTATGTCACCCCGTATAGGAGCCTACTGCTTGGAAGCTCAGCGGGAAGTGGAAAATTGACTTTTCTTTTATAAGTCTGTAGAACTTCAAGATATTTTATATGGACAGTTATGCTTAACATTTTCAAGAATACTAGATTATGCATGTCTAATCCCAAAACGTCATTTCCTGTACATATAAACAGTCCCTGTTTATACAGTATTAGAGCATGATTGTTACTGTACACATATAAACTGCATCATCATTTTATGGTCTCCCTGTAACAAAAAAAAAAAAAAAAATAAAATGAATAGATAAATAAATAAAAGATTAATAAATAAACATACTTGATATAAATCTATGGGCACCTCACCAGTATATCACCAGTAAATTTATCATCAAGTACAATGTACCAGTTGTTCTTTGTATCCATTCCGTTTGGCAGATCATTCTCGGAGCCTGCTGCAACATGCTGGGCCTGGTGATACGCTACCTGGCAGTCTTCAAGTTCTTCCAGGACTACCGGTACGTGGTGGTGCTGGTGGGCCAGGGCGTGGCCTCCCTGGCCCAGCCGTGCTTCCTCTTCACGCCCACCAAGGTGGCGGCCACGTGGTTCCCGGAGAGCCAGCGGGCCACTGCGAACACCCTGGGGTCCACCTCCAACCCCTTGGGGATCCTTCTTGGCATGCTCCTTTCTTCCATGCTGGTCACAGATGCCGATGGTGTAGAGTTTCTGGTATGTACTTGTGAACAAGCATACCTCAAAGATATCCCTACATACCACATTGTATATATTGAAATGTATGTATACAGAAATGGATACAAACACATGGATACACTGGAATTATAATCAGTCCCTCTCTATTTTATTTTCCTGATGTACATGTATGATAAGCTGTCCATTTCTTGCTAAAAACTTAGAAACTTAAAACTTAGAACTTCCAAATGCAATGTTGAAATGGCATACTGTATACGCCATATCTTTCGCGAGCCTAAATTTTCGTGAATCAGGACTTTCCAACAATGTCGCGAGTGGTTAAATTTGCGTCGTGGAGTCCTTGTACTGAACGGAGAAATGTACATGCGTACATCTTAGTCATATCGGCATTAGAGTCAATATTTTTGCGTGTTTTTAATTTCGCGAATAGCAGCTGACTTGCGAAATTCGCGAAAATAAAAACCTCGCAAAATATTCGGCGTATACAGTACTTTCTTTAAAACTAGATTTGCCTATTGGACCAAGGCTGTTGTGTTGAAACATGTTTGATTCTTTGTAAATCTTATTTACATTTCAGAATCTCAAGGAGATTGGGTTTATACTGGTCATGTGTGACCGTGCTTCACAAATCCAACAAAAAGTCACACCCCTTGATTTTACATGAGGACTCAAAAAATGTGAAATGGGTTCACTAGGTATATTTTGAGTTTTTCACATTTTCTGAAAGAGCTATTCTTCTACATTATTTCTGTAGTTTGGGATCATAAAATGAATGAGAAAGTGTGTTTTGAGCAGGGTTTCTGCAACTTTTTTTTTTTTGTAGATTAGTGTGATGTATGTGTTAGAGGCCCCTTTTCATTTCTTGAAAAATCCTTTTTACATTCTTCACCTTTGGCTCTAATAACTTTTGAAAGGATAATGCTACTGCTTCGAAAGGTGGCATTAGTCATGGACAGAATGTAGTAATAGACCTTGCTTATTTTCAGCTTGATCTGATAATCCCTTAAGCTGGTATCTCACTGAAGCGGCGAACGCTTGCGAACGTAGCGAATTTGAGATTCGCCAACTTTTCTGACGAATGTTTGCGAAAAATCAAGGTTCGCTTCTGCGATTAGCGACAGTTAGCGACTTTTAGCGATGTTTAGCGACAATTAGCAACACTTGAGTGGATGTTTGCAAAAGTGATTGCGAAACACAGGTGGCCACTATTAGCAACTGTGAGCAAATGTTAGCGACAGTTTTGCAAATATTAGCAACTGTTTGCAAATCCCTTGCGACAATTTGTGAATGTTTTGGGACCTGGAAAAGTACCAGGCGATTTTGTATAGTCAGACCCATAAAACGAACGTACAACCTTCCATTGCATTCAGATCTCTTGTGACCACCGTTCAAGATGGATTTCCAGAATATGGAAGTGAATTTTTGCAAAGAAGAGGCTCAACGTGCTGCTAGCCTTGAAGAGCTGCTTTTTCTGGCTACTGCTATACAGCTATAGTGCAGAAGAAGATGAAGAAAAACAAGAAAGGAAGAAGAAAAGAAAGACTGTTTGGGTCAGAGAGTGGTTGTTGCAGAGGACAGACTTTGGTAAATAGGGAGCTTTAGATTTTGACGTGCGGACGTTTGAGCCGACGCTTGCGCTGGACGTTCTCCTCTCTCTGCGTCGTGTGGAAAAGTAGCTTTAGATTACGCTGGGACGCAACGTATAAAAAATAAAATCGCGCCCCCATATGATCAGTGCATGAAGAAGCTCTCTACGTCGCAAACTGTGTGGACGTGAAAATAGCCCAGTACGCGTAGTGAAAAACTCAGGCGACGCAAGGTAAAAATAGATTGACTTTACACGCTCAGAACATGTTTTTTTCCTTTGAACGTCCGCGCGTCTAAAATCTAAAGCTCCCTAATATGAAAAGCTTTTGCAGCAATTACATGATGAAGATGTCAAGAGCTTCAAGAACTTTCTTAGAGTGGAACCTTGCCTGTTGCAGGAGCTTTTATATAGGAACCATATGGTTACTTGTTCGCTAGCAGTGGCAAATCAAATAAAAATGTTAGTGACACTGTATAACGACCGTTTGCGAATTCTTAGAGTGTTTTGCGAATGTTTGCAACTGTTAGCGAAAATACAAATTCGCAAAGAAATTTTGAACATGTTCAAAATTTCCTTGCGACAAGAAAAACTGCTTGCGACAATAAAAACCGTTTCCGAACTTTCTTGCAATCGTTAACGAACCTTTTGCAACCCTTTACGAACCCTGGCGAAATCCCAAATTCGCTGTGTTCGCAAACGTTCGTCGCTCAGTGAGATACCCCCTTAAATTGTTGTTGCTCTGATTGTTTACATCTTGTGTTTTGTCCCTCTCATCACACAGCCAGCACGGTTTGGTAAAGATTAAGCACT
The DNA here is from genome assembly GCF_964275005.1 of Diadema setosum. NCBI lineage: Eukaryota > Metazoa > Echinodermata > Echinoidea > Diadematoida > Diadematidae > Diadema > Diadema setosum. The sequence continues at coordinate 21,366,418 of NC_092702.1, read as the reverse complement.
TGAATAGACCCTGTACCTCAGATCCTCTTTTCTCAGTTCACACTTATCCAGAGTGTGTGCTTTCTTTCCAATATTTAGATAGGTTAGGAGAGTCCATTTGAATTGAGTTATACATCATTTAAAGCTTTAATAGAGCTTTCAGAATGTGCCATGACTGGCGACTTTTTGTTGTTTTTGTGATGCAGGGTCCCATACATACTTCTCACTGAAAGTGCAAAATATGATATCTACTGTATTGCAGTATAGTATGACTGATTTTCCTTCTGCTTATTCCTGATGTTATAGTTTTGCTTTTTTTCCTGATTTTTCTACATAGATACAGAGTTGAGAATAACTTGATAACCTGATAATTGTTTTATTGTGTCAATCACTTCATTGGGGTGATATTTTTCTACAACATGGGCATTTCATTTTATGCTGGGCATAAAAGATCCTATTCTTTACGAGCTAGTTTTTATCCATTTATTTTTATGCCTCCGCCACGAAGTGTTTCCGGAGGCATTATGTTTTCGGGTTGTCCGTCCTTCCGTCCGTCCGTCCGTCCTTCCGTCCGTCCGTAATGAATTTTGTGGAGAGCGTAACTAAAAAACCTTTTGAGGTATACTAATGAAACTTGGCATGTACAGTATGTGTATTAGGGGGTGAAGTTGTGTCTGTCAACTTTTTGGTGCACATGCTCAAGGTCAAAGGTCAAAAGGTCAAGGTCAAATACGCAAAATTTTTACTATTTCCACGATATCTATGCAATGCCTGAAGATATTTTCTTGAAACTTAGTGTATACATGTATTACCCAATTAAGATTCGCTGGTGAAAGTTTGGGGTCATGAGGTCAAAGGTCAAAAGGTCAAGTAAAAATATTAAAACTTCACTTTTTTCTCCGTACCTTGGAAATTGTTCAAGGTATCTTCATGGAACATAGTATATATCCATGTACTGACTGGCAGTGATTATCTAGAGAATTTAGGGTTCATGGGGTCAAAGGACAGGGGTCAAAGGTCAAGGGCAACACTTCAAAATTTTACTATTTCCCTCATGTTTATGCAATTCCAGCAGGATTATTTGTATCCCCCGAACAGAGTTCGGAGGATACTATGGATTTGGCCTCGTTGTGCCGCGTCCGCCGCTGCTGCCGCAGAGATTTCCTTGTGAGCACTCTACCAGCTGCGTTTCTGTTCCGATCATCTTCAAATTTGGCATGAAGGTGTATTATGGTTAGACGAAGACGCCTATTGTTTTTGGTGATGGCGCCCTCGCTTGTTTTGTCTTTATACATGAAAAGGTAAATCCAATAGGGTCTGCTTGTGAGCGCTCTACTGGCTGCAGTCCTTCTTTGATCATCTTCAAATTTGGCATGAAAGTGTATTATGGTAAGATGAAGAGGCCTATTGTTTTTGGTGATGGCGCCCTCGCTTGTTCCGTCTTTATACATGAAAAGGTAAATCCAATAGGGTCTGCTTGTTGGCGCTCTACTGGATGCAGGTCTTCTTCGATCATCTTCAAATTTGGCATGAAGGTGTATTATGGTAAGACGAAGACGCATAATTGTTTTTGGTGTGGGCGGAGACATCGTTGCCATGGCAACAAGAATTTTTGTGGAAATAGCAGAGATTTCCTTGTGAGCACTCTTCCGGCTGCGTTTTTTCTCCAATCATCTTCAAATTTGGCATGAAGGTCCATTATGGTAAAGACACCTATTGTTTTTGGTGATGGCGCCCTCGCTTGTTCCGTCTTTATACATGAAAAGGTAAATTCAATAGGGTCTGCTTGTGAGCGCTCTACTGGCTGCAGTTCTTCTTTGATCATCTTCAAATTTGGCATGAAGGTGTATTATGGTAAGATGAAGAGGCCTATTGTTTTTGGTGATGGCGCCCTCGCTTGTTCCGTCTTTATACATGAAAAGGTAAATTCAATAGGGTCTGCTTGTGAGCGCTCTACTGGCTGCAGTTCTTCTTTGATCATCTTCAAATTTGGCATGAAGGTGTATTATGGTAAGATGAAGAGGCCTATTGTTTTTGGTGATGGCGCCCTCGCTTGTTCCGTCTTTATACATGAAAAGGTAAATTCAATAGGGTCTGCTTGTGAGCGCTCTACTGGCTGCAGTCCTTCTTAGATCATCTTCAAATTTGGCATGAAGGTGTATTATGGTAAGACGAAGACGCATAACGTTTTTGGTGTGGGCGGAGACATCGTTGCCATGGTAACAAGAATTTTTGTGGAAATAGCAGAGATTTCCTTGTGAGCGCTCTACCGGCTTCGTTTCTTCTCCATGGGTATGATTGGGTGTTAGGTTCAAGGCAGACTAAAGATTTGGATTAGGGTAAGCGTTAAGCTTTATGTGCGCTTCAACACTATGACTCCTTGCCGGAGCATTTGTCATCACAGCATTTGTCATGGAACCCGCTTTGTCAGTTAACAAAATGATAAAATATCAGAAGTGGAAACAAAACCCCCCCCAAAAAGCAATTGTCTGCATTGATACCTGTTGTCACCTATTGCCATATTATACATTTTTATCCCAAATTCATCCAAATCACAGACTGGAAGAGGGTTAGGTTTACAGTGCATCCAGATTACTCTATCATTGTATTCCCTCACAGGTACTACCAGAGGATACTTTAGATTCTGCAGAGTTACACCGCTGCATCATATTATTGTCATCAAATTTGGTACCCAGAGGCAAAATGTGGACAGGATCATTGTTGCCATGATAACTGTATTTATTTATGGGATTTCTGTGTGAGCTCTATATATTGCGATGATGTATGATGCTGTGGGTTCGGGGGATACATGTGCTCGGCTGCGCGACCCGCCTAGCACCAATCTCTATTTTTTTTTTTACACTCGGCGTATGCATGTATAACCTAATAGAGATTCTCAGGAAAGTTTTTTTTTTCTTTTTTTTTGCCTCAAAGGTTAAAAGGTCAAAGATCAAGTGGAAGTGCTGAACTAACTTTTTCCTCCATATCTTGGAAGTGGCTCAAGTTATCTTGAAACTTTCTACATATTTATGCATGTTCTGCCTGACAGTGATTATCTTATGAATTTTAGGGTCAAAGGCCAGAGGAAAATGGTAACAATTTACTGTTCAATACAGAAATTGCACTTTTTCCTCCATACCTTGAATATTACTCAATGCATAAACTAATGAATGGGTCAAAGTCAAGTTAAAGTCCTTAACCCGTTGAGGACGAGTCCCGAGTATACTCGGGCAGGTGTCTATGGGAAATGAGTGTTGCAGCAAAATCAGTCCGTCCTCAACGGGTTAAATCCCCAAAGACATGCTCTCCTATTCATCCCATTAAACCTAGGTCAAGGAAGGTGAACATTCAACACATTTGTGACAAACTTGTCATTTTAATATTTTGCCAATTTTGTGAAAATGTAAGCACACATTGTTCACATGTACTATAGACCGATTAGGAGAATCATGCATTATGGCGGAGGCATACTAGTCGCCATAGCGACATTTCTAGTTGTCTTTTAGTTTCCTTGCATGAAAATTCACTGCATGATAATTCATGGCATTTTTTGGCAGTTCAAAATCAAATAAGTATTGTTTATGTGTCTTTCTTAATTTCTAAATTAATCATGATCATTATGGAGTAATAAATCAGATCAGATTGGATCAAATTCTGCTCAAGTTGCCTGAAATGATGAGTTAGAAAACTCCCCCCCCCCCCCCACCTGTAGCAACAATTTAAGATCATTCTCTGGACAATGGTCGAAAAAAAAGGGGGGGGAAAAAAAGAAGAAGAAAAAGAAGGTAGACAGGCAAAGAGTGAGTGAATGAGGCTTCATCTGTGCCCTTTTTCTTCAACTTTATTCCCTATACAGCTGCTCCTGTACATGATACCTGGTGTGGTGAGCGGGATACTCGCTGTTGTGGTCATGTGCTACTGCAAGAACGCCCCACCTAGACCGCCTAGTGCCAGTGCAGCTTTCCACCACGAGTCCTTCATTGCCGGCCTCAAGAAGGTTTGTGTCTCTGCTGTGATATTGCTTTTGTGTTTTTTGATGAACAGTCAAATACATTTTTATGAACCACAAATAGATCAAACAAAAGCTAAAGAACGACAACCATAAACAAAACAAAACATAAAAATATTTGCTTGTGGTAACTGTGGAGAAATTATTCATGTGTAGTGCTGCTTATGCATTCTTTCATAGGATTCCATATGAAATGTTGATACGTATGATTTTAGGAGCTTCTAAATCCAGTGAAATGCTAGTGTGTACGTTTGGCTAGCCCCCCGGACAAGCTTAAATATTGTCACCAAGAATCTTCAATGCAGAAATACACTGTAGGCATGAGATCTAAATGCAAAATGAAAGAGGTCTATGGCTGTAATACCAATAAAACAGTTTAGCAGGTTACAGGATTGTTCAAGGGTACATGAGGGGTCAAAAATGTCAGTCTTGTTATTCATGTATTATTATTACTATTTTTTGGTGATGTCTCGCATCGCGTGGACCAGCTCATCACCATCAGAGCCTTCTGGGTCTTGTTCCTCGTGTTCGGCGCTGGACTCGCTGTCTTCAACGCCATCACCTCCATCATGGAAGAAGTGCTCTGCCCGCAAGGCTACAGTGATGTGAGTTCTTGTCTCCCCCCCCCCCCTTTTTTTTCTCAATCCTCCAAGGGGACGTTTCACATTGGATTTAAGATGATCATAAAGTTAAAATCAACTGCCATGTTATGAAATATACTTAGTTTTCTTCTTGAGTTGTAATGAATATTTTTAGGATAGACTTCCAGTGCTCTCTTCAGGAGAGAGAGAAAAAAAACAAAAACAGGAAAATTTTTCGGCAATAATTCAATCATGTTGGAAGTACCTGTACATGTAAGACTTGCATTCTGGTGTGATTTAAGAGGCAAGTCATGCAAAAAAGAAAAAGAAAAACGAACTTGTGAATGCATGCAGCAGACTACATCTGTGAATGATACTGACATGAGCATACAGAGTGTGGGACAAAATGATTGACTTGAGGAATGGTATTCACATTTTATAACGAGAAAGATGCTGGAAAATATCTGTCTGTACGTTGTGTGTGTGTGTGTGTTTGTAATTTGCTGTGACTATTTTAGGTGGTAGATTATGTAAATAGTTGTGATCTTCCTATCCCAGTAATTGCCACAGTAGGCCTTACTGCTTGCAGCTTTTGAGAATTTCTCCACTTTGGAAAAAAAAATTTAGCTGCTGATATCACTATTCTGAGAGGAAAATCTAAATACTCTGTGACTCATTGGTAGATCTTAGCTTTTTATCTTTTTTGTCTCAGCGAGTTGTCTATGTCTATTGTATTAGAATTGAAACGAGTTGGTGAAGGCAGTGTACTGTGAGTTATTTCTTCAGGAGTAATATCTGTCTTGATTCATACAACGTATGTCAGTAGCTTTATTATGGATCTGACACATTTTTGTTTCATCTTGGACAATCTATGATAGAAATCAAGGGGTCTAGCAAGAAAGGATGATTACTTTCAGCAAGTAAGACAGTTATTTGGCTACACCAGATGTACAAAGAGAACTTCAGTGCGATATTTTCTTTCCCTGCTCTGTGTTTGCAAGATCTACAATGTGTGGGTTTGTTTATTCAGGAATACACTGAGCAACCACATTCGTCCTCCCTTTTTTTATCTGCCCCCCCCCCCCCCCCCATCCATGCAGAACTTTTCTGGCATCTGCGGGGCCGTAATGATTGGCAGCGGCATCGTTGGGGCGTTTTTGTCCGGACTCTACGTGGACAGGACGAAGAAGTTTGGCCTGGTGGCCAAGGTGGCTTTTGCGCTGTCTGCTGTGTGTGCTGTTGCCTTGTCCATTGTAAGTTTCTTTGCTCAATTCCTTTCTACCAAAAAAAAAAAAAAAAAAAAAAAATGAAAGAAAAAGAAAACAATTAAAAAGGATACCCCTGGTATATTGTTGCTCAGTCCCATGACAGGAAGGAGTGTTGTTTAGATGACTGGCCATAATTACCTTTTTACTGACATGTGCCAAACACAAAGAAAAAAACAACATATTAAATCCATACAAATTGGTCCTTGATATATGAATACTTATTATTATATGTCTTTTTTTCAATGTGATATGTGATGTGGAAAGTATTGCAATATGAACTCTTTTTTTTTCTTATTTCATTGGTGAAGATGAGAAGGGTGAGATAGAATGCAGTATATTTCTTTCAGAAATTATTTTTTATTTTCTTTTGGCATAGTTTCTAGGCAGATTTGTGATATATCATGCACATGACACATTATACAGTTTTACTGCTTCACTGTAATATGTGTTATGCCAATTTGTACCAATACTCCAGTGAATATATGCTGTGGTGTGTATGTGCATTTTTTTCCCCTCAAGAATTGAGAAAAAAACTATCAAAACAAAAAAGAAAAACAATTGCAAGGACTTTCCCTTTGGTCATGTGACATGTGACACTGAGCAGGAAACATTCCCATTGTAGTGTTGGTAATGCATTCGTCCAACATAGCTCATTCTCACATGAGGCAAAAAGAAAAAAATAACCAGAAATGAAATGATACATGTAATATTGCAAATGAAGGTTGAACATTACAACACATGCTAGAAATCTACACCAAATGATAGTGAAAGAGTGATGAAAAAAAAAATAAGTGAAAAGCGCACAGTCCAGTATGAAAATGATAAAAGCACACAAAATCTGTTGAACGAAATTTGAAGGTTTCCTTAAACGGAGATGCTTAAAATGTACAAATATTATAACGATATCCATGAATGAATGAATGAATGAATGAATGAATGAATGAATGAGTGAATGAAAGTATGTATGAATGAATCTACACATAGTGTCCAATGCAGTAGTAATCATTGTTCATGTTTAAGTTACATTCACTAACATAGGAAAGCAAGGAAGGATATTAGGAACCAGAAAATAATGTGAATGAGAGTCAATTCTGACCCCTCGCAATTTAGGCAGTTTCTTAATTTGTTACTGTTCATTAATGTATTACTGGTTAAGTAGTGACAGTGCACTCCCATTATAACGAATACGGTTATAACGAAATTCCAGTTACAATGAAGTAAGAATTTCAGGCCGCAACACTATCCACTTTATGTATTTTATTGTTCATTTGTTTGGCTATAACGAAATTTCAGTGAAACGAAAGAAAACTGCGGTCCCAAGGACTTTGCTATAATGGGAGTCCACTGTATCAGTAAGATATTCTAATGCTGAAAAAGAACACATACACACACACAAAAATGATTAAATGAACAATTCAGCATAATGTCTACGTACAAATGTACAACAAAAACAAAAAGTATCTACATTTATAAAGGACAGTACCGAAGGTCACAGTGGTCATTTTAGGAACATTAATTTGTCTATTGTTTTCATTCATAAAAATGTCTGTAAGTAGGTGTATGCTCGAAGCTCATCATGGTGATCTTTTTTTTTGTTCTTTTTGCAAGCAAACAGCATCTTTCATAAAATGATCCATGCTAAAACATCAAAAACAGAAGTCACTAGTGTGGGTTTCATGTCCAGTAGAGCTTCTTAGCTTATGTTTGCAAGTTAGCGGTGGAAAGACATAATAGTGGAATGACTTGTAAAGCATTGCCCCAAAAACGTTGACGCAAGAAAGCGTTCAGGATCAAGATCCCATTTCTCTTTACACAGCTGTCCAGGTATCCTCATATGCCCGCCGCCATCGTTGGCACCTGCGCTGCTGTTGGTTTCTTCGGCTTTGCCCAGTTCCCCGTCTCGCTGGAGCTTGGCGTCGAAGCCACGTACCCGGTGTCTGAAGGGACAAGTGCTGGTTTCCTGATTATGTCTGGGTAAGACTCTTCCTATATTTCTTTTTTCTTTTTCTTTTTTTTCATCCTAATGGAGCTGTCACACTGGGCATGCATAGAGTTGCATAGTGTTGCGTACCGACTATGCCGAGCTTACGCTACCTCATGCTGTGCCTATGCTGGCGTGCGTAACAATACATTGAGCGATATAATGAGTACATGGGGTACATCAAAAAAGATTAAACATGTTTGATTTTTTTTTTTTTTGCACATACTTTTGGCATAGATGCAAAAATAGGCAGTTCACGTGCAAGTTGACACAACACTACACTACTGTATGCCAGTGCCTAAGCAATAGCACGCTACCATACCCCAGTCCAAAGAAAAATCCCTTGAGGCTGGATCCACGGGTTAACCCAAATACTTTTCTCATACTTGCAATTGCTTGCTTCCGTAGAAAATTGTTCATGAGTGTGCGGCGTATTTTGGCTTTACACTACACAACTCTATACAGGTCCGATGTGAAAGCCCCTTAATCATTAATGATTCAAGTTAATCTGATGTAAAGTGATTCAATTCTTTATGTTGGGGCGAGAGGATGAGGGGGAGGTTTTATGTTAAATTACCAAAATCTTTAAAGTTATACCCACTCTCCACGAAGGTTAGATGGTTAACAAGCAACTAAATGTCCACAGAAAAAAGAAAAAAGAAAAAGGAAGCTGTGTTGTTCACCATTCCTGCTACGTGCTAGAAGTGCAGTATGTATGGTTGTGCAGACAAGCACACTTGAGGGTATTTTACAATTGTGAAACATGCATGAGGTGAAGCCGAGTGCATGTTTTGACCTTTATGGGTCAATGCCAGTCAGCTACAAACATGTAGAACTTGCTCAAATGTCAATATGTCTGAAGAGGTTCGTTCCAAACATTTACGAACTCGGAAATCCAGCCAGCACACATCACAGTATGTGCGTACAAGATGCACAAAAAAAAAAAAGGCAGGCAGGCGGCCCAAATTGGGAGTTGTTTACAGGATTGAGAGCGCATACAATAGTAGCTGCCATGCATGTTAGTAAGAAAATCATGAGCTCACCGTGACTCATTTCAGCGCTTCTAATTGGCTACATTCTTGAAGGTCCAATTTTATAAGTGGTCCTACATCACAAACATATATGCATCCACTGCAAGTTTCAGTGTTTGGAAGGCAAACACTGATGAAGCAGTCACAGTTGGTTGGTTGTTGACAAGGCTCTTCTCACAGTAGCCGAGGTATTGTGGCTTGCCACTGATGCAAAGTGTTGTAGAAAATGGGATATGCCTGAGCTGTTTACTCTGGGCTTTATAATATTGTCCCCTACTACCCCTCCTCCTCTTCATCTGCAGGCAAATACAAGGGATCCTACTCATGCTCGCGGCCCAGTGGCTATCCAAGCCGCTCTCTCCAACTCAGCAAGCCAGCAGTACCTGTCAAGTCACCTCGGCCACGATACCCGGGAACGCATCCTCCCACCACCTCTCCTGGTGGGGGGATGAGCATGAGGAGATTGGGTTCAACAGCAGCAGTGGCGTTTCAAACGACATGTCATGTGAGCTGAAAAAACAAACAAACAAACAAACAGACAGAAGAAGGAAGCAAACAAAAAGCAATAATGAGTCAGTCAATGATGTTTTGTGGTAGAATTGTGGCAATTGCTGTTGTTAGCGTTAACGATGTGTAAACTTTTCTGTTGTTTCTGTCACTTAGCTTCTGTCAGTATCCTTCTCAAGTTTGTGCTGGTGTCATAGTTTTACTGCCAACAGAGCAGCGCAGAACTTTTTAACTAAATTTTTCATGTACCAAAAAGCAGCAAAAAGTGTATATGATTGATATGTAGATGCAACTTGCATACTAGATTTCAGTTATATTGAATTCACCCCTGACTCAAAAAAAAAGAAAAGAAAAAGAAAAAGCAGTGCAGGTATACATTCTTCTGAAGCCTTATTCTCTTGTTTTAGAAATCACCTACTGTTACCTCTTCTTAGCAAACAATTAATCAGTACAGGTCAAACTTCACTTTCAGAGAGTTATGAAAAAGTAAAACTCAGACCCTTAATTTTTCTGCATGTAGGGAAGTTTCAATATGCTTTCTACATTAGTAAAAATTCTCTATCAGTTTTGTACATGCAACATGGTTTTAGATGTACAGCAATATAGTTTCAATATCAATTTTTGTGAGCAAATGTAACAGTATTTCACATGAAGTGAGGAAAATTTATGTCCTCTTCTAGTGCAGAGAATGATATTCCTTCTCATAATTGAATAGCAATTTTAGTTGATTGATATGTAAAAAAAAAAAAGGTACAATTCTATGTAATGTAGTTTGCTGCACAAATGACATTTTGTATAGCAGTCATACCAAAATGCATATCAACCAGGAAAATAATTCTCTGCAGTGCCTGGTGTAAGATGATGTGACAATGATAACAGGATGATTTGAAGATGTGATACCAGACATGTATAGATTTGGCAAACATTTTTTCGTTGTTATCTTGCCCCTCTCACAGTAACGATGCTCTTTTATGGGGGATACGCAGCTGTTGCAGCGATCATCTACATCCTTGGATTCCATACAAAGTACAAGCGGATCCGCGCCGAGCACTGCAACGCAGCTGACCACATCCTGAACTTCAGCCGCAGGTCTGTGGGCGAGGGGGGGAATGTCATCTACTGATGCTTGCTGTTGCCATGGAGACAGGTGGGATGATGGAGGCCAGTAAACTGACATGCAGCGTGGTTGGAGAGATCTGACAGGGGTGTAAGGGACACTGTGGAGCTTCCTTTATGTGTCTTTCCTGCGTGTTTGTTGTATTATTACTTTGTGTGACGTCTCTCAAGAGTACAGAGATTCTCTGTTCGAGTGGACAGCTTCCATGAAAGAAGACTTCGACAGCATTCTTTGTAAAAGAAGATTACGACCGCATTCGTAATTTGTTCATTATATCAATCAGGGTGCGCCTTTTACGTATGCCTCCCCCGCTTAACAAGTTCTGTTAAAGTGTCGTCAGCATGCTAGAGTAGAGCGTGAGCATGCCGTAGAATATACCCTTCATTTGAATGTTGTGTCCTGAGTAGAGGTCCACTGGTGTGTAAGGAATACCTGCATTCTGAGAGCATAGGGGGAGGGCACCCCATGTGACTTGAGGTAGTCAAATTCTGTTGGCATATTTCTGAGCAAGTTTCCTTCCTCCCCTTTCCTCCTTCCCCTCCCACCTCTCTCCTCCCCCTGCTCTTCCCCTCCCCCTCCCCTTCCCACTCCCCCTCCCACTCCCCCTCCCCCTCCCCTCCCCACTCCCCCTCCCACTCCCCATCCTGTTGTTGAGATACGTTGGAAACCTGCTGTGACCTCACTTCAGCTTGCATCAATCAGTTTAACCTCGTGAAACCCACAGTGCAGCAATGACTTTTAATGTGAAACAGCACTCAGCTCAACCTTGAAGGGCTGTCAAGGCCCAAAAGATTTATGCGATGAGATGGATGTATAGCAAAGTTATCACGACCTACCAAATGGCATGAAATATGAAGTGCATCGCAAGCGGCAATTAAGAGGGGTCCATTCATGTGGACATTGCTTACAACCGTGAGTGTGCACTCTCTATCGTGTGCTACAGACAATCATTTTAATTTGTGGCTTTGTGAATTTCTGTCTTCTTTGAAAATTCATGATTATGATTTTAAAGGTTTGAAGGGATACCATTTTCAAATCATGCCTAGAAAAAAAAAAATATATATATATATTACAGTGATGTGGTAAAGGAAAATATGTTTGCATGTGTGTGAAAAACAATGATTGTTGTATTACTTGATACTGTAATCCCTCATGCAGCTTCAAGAAGCTATACTGGGATGAACTACACTTTTGTGTCATTGGGAGGTGCCACAATGATGATCTCTATTTTATACCTCTATCTCTGCATTGGTTGCTCCACAGAAGAATAACAGGTATAACTCGGATCAAACTGCACAAGAAGGGAATGGGAGGCTGCTGACGCTCTGCCTAATTAGTTGTAGGAAGTAACAAGTAAAGAACGTCCTCCAAACCGGAGGGCATTTGTGCTGTGCACAGCAAAGTGATTCCATAGAATGGCTGCCGAAGATGGAGGACATGGATAATATGTCTTCTAATGGGGATACCTGATATGGAATTGTTCTGGGTTGGGTTGTGTGTATGTTGTGGGTGTGTGAGCGTGTGTGTGTGTGTGTGTGTGTGGTTGTGTGTGCATGGGTATGTAAATATTCAGAAAACTTAACTGTCCAGGCAGCATAGTGTGTGTGTGTGTGTTTATTTAGATAGTACTTCTGCCCAATGTACTTGACTTTGTGAACTGACATGTATATTTTGACTCTAACTTGTGTGCCAGACACTAGACTAGTTTGCCAAAACTCTTGAGCTGTTTCTACAGCGATTAAGTCTTCTGGAATTGTACTTTAAAGATAATATAAAGTTTTGGTACTTCAAAAGTTTCCCTGAATTTCCTTGTCTTAGTGTGTGTTTCAGGTTAAAGTACCTTTCATATAACTAACACTGAGACTTACTCGCTCCAAAGTGCTCTCATGTCTGAGTAATCATGCAATAATGGCTTCGTACCAGAGCCGCCGCTGTACGGCGGCGAGGTAGTACACGTATTGTACGAAACCATTATTGCATAATAACTGCGACCAGCAGCGTGCAGCCCCATACGCATAGCTAACTGCGACCAGCAGCCCCATACGCATAGCGTGATGGGGCTTCGCATTGTAGCATTCAGGATCATGACAGATTTAGTATCGCGGGTAAATATCAACTTAAAATCAAAAAATCTCTTCAATTTGAAGACTTACCAGTTAAGTTGAAGTATTGAAAACAGGTAACGTACAACGTTTGGTTCTGCCAATAGTCCCTTTCTGTTCGAATTGATGACTGAATGTGACTCGGTCGAGAGGACCTTGGGAGAGCTACATTTGTACACACACTGAATAATACAGCCAGCGCATGCGCACACAAACATCTTATCTGTTCATGGATTTGAAATTTGTGCGCATGTGATGTGCATGCGCTGTATGTATGATCCAAGAAGAGAGGATTTTCCCCACCAATCACAAAGCTTGTTCTGTGTTTGCCCTATGTAGCAGGAAGTAATGAATAGAAATTTAAATGAAACATAAATTTATTTTTTGACATTTTTGATGTCATGATCTTTCTTAGTTACCCAGCTCCCCTAACTGTCAATGTAGACCGACTCACTCAGGTAAAAATATGCAATTCGGGAGCTTTTTTATTCAATAGGAACCATGATGATGATGATGATGATGGAATAGAAACCATTATGATCAGGTAATATGTAATAGGTAATAGAAACCATGATCTGGTAATGCTCACTTGTCATCTTTCTGTGCTGGTGAGTGACGGAAGGGCAAGGACGAAAGTGATAAAGTTTATAGTATGCACACTGAGGTCTGAATCTCACATACATTTTAGTGAGTGATAAAGTTTAGAGTGTGCACACTGAGATACGAATCTCACATACCTTTATGGGCTTGGATTTGAGTAATTATGTGATTGGCTGAATTATTATTTGATATGAAAGTGCAATGAACTCCGTAAACAAACTCAAAACAGCCACACACACGTGGCAATGCCATTACTGTGCAACTCCACTCATTGTTCAAGAATGCATTCAGAAATAGAGTAAACGTAGACAAAAATAAAAGCACAGGGTTCTTCAGAATCTGACCAAAAATTATTTTTGAAAGTTATGGAATTTGTAAAATTTTGATGTGCTTTATCAGAATGGTGATCTTAGATGGAGTTAATGTTGCGATCATTTCACCAAGTCTTCCATTGACCTGTACAGAAATCTTCATCTTTTTTTGTTTTGCGTACATGAAGTCGATGTTTCACGGTTAGGACATAAAATGGAGGTCCTGTGTGTGTGAGAGAGTCACAACCCATGCATGTACGTGTAAAAGACCCTGCTTCATTCATTCATTGCAAAGAGCAGGTTTCATAACCCGGTGAAGTGATCTATCCCAAGTACGTAAAACTAGACCCCATCAGGAAGATCAGCGGGTGCAGCTGAATATGGGCTATCCAGCGTGTTGTTAGATGGAAAATGAAAACAAACAAACAGATGAATGAATTTTTGACCCCGTTTACAGTGCGGGGCCGGGCTCGACCACGGCTCGGCCTCAATTGCGCGGCCGAGCCTCACAATTTTTTCTGTTTACACTGCTGGGCTCGGCCGCGCTTTTTATTTCAAACCTTTCAATATTTTGTCGTAGTGGCGCTCTGCTTGTAAACAAACGCAATTTGGTATAGCCTGGTTTTCAGACCCTTTGCCAACTGGATTCCGTGGCGACAAAGTCGCCGTTCGGGCAAAGGCCTTTGCCGAAGGAAAAATCCTTTGCAGGACAAAACCACCTTAAGCTATACTAGTTTTCCACGTTGAGGGGGTTAATATCGTGAATAGCGAAATAGTACGGGCAGAGGGTCTGGGAGCCAGACTAAAATTGGCTGCGCATTCGGCCCAGTTTGCGTTTACACCAAGAAGAGGCCGAGACCACCTCAGAGCGAGGCCAAATGCGAGGCCAATTTTGGCCTCGCATTTGGCCTTTTGCGCGTTTACACTGAAGCGGGGCTGGGCTCGGGCGGAGGTAAAAGGATCGAGTTGCTGAATTACCCCCCCCCCCCCCCCGTACATTATTTTTATATTTGTGTATGCAGGAGAGAGGAAGAGTTTTGAGGAGATGACAGTGTAGCCTCTACAAATTTGCATGTGGGATTGAAAGCGACATCGCTACTTGGTGATGGTGTAAAACTTCTGTATACGTGGCATTATTTCATGCGGTTTTTATTTGTGAATATGACATATATGATAGGTCGACTGATCCTTGCATAATTAACAATTTTGCGAAAATATTGCCTCCCCTAAGGCAAATACACTGTATTCTGTATCCAAGGTGGGAAATCACAAACTTTTCTCACAAAGAAAGATGAAACTTACATCTCATTCCTCCACTGTGTTTCTTGATTACAAAGTCAAGCACTTGTGTTCGATCTTCGGAAAGTTCAACTGGCAAAATCTGAGGTGTATACAGCATGCGATAGACTGCAGCTTTTCAAAATTCTATGTCTGATTTTAATGAAACTTGTACCATGCTATGTATTGGATTTTACTCTATTTATCGAAGCTATGAGTTCTGCTTGTTGTGGTATTGCACATCACATGGCAGCTTCGCGTTTCCACGACATGGGAATCTCATTATCTCGAAGACCTAAAAGCCTAGTTATATCAGGTTTGTCTCTGTATCAGGATATTACAAGGGAGAACTACAAAGTGTTTGGACGTGCAAAATCACATTTGTAAAGAGGGTTTTGTCATATCTGACCTCTTATAGTGAGTTTCCACTGTCTCATATTACTGCTTTACTTGATTATTGAAGTATGGTGCGTGAGACTGTCAGTGCAATAACGAAATAATTTATTGGCAAAAAATGTACTCACTGTTGGTTTCTGAGCTCATACTAGATGAGAGATGTAATTGGAAAGATGGTTTACTGACACATGCTGATTGGTAAATAAAGTATGCACGCACAGTTTTGCACACATTAATACAAACAGATTTTTTTTTTTTACCTCTTTTTTTGGCAGGATGTTGGAAATATGAGTTTGAATATCACACATTTCCTTTTGACAAGCCTTTTTAAAAAAAAGTTTATTTGGCATTTTAAAGCGACCTGTGTCAGGGAGGAAGCAAACTCGTCAGGAATGTATGCTCACCTTTTTGAAAGAAAAAAACAACAAATCATCGTCAGCCAAGAAGTGTTCATAGTTTGGTACAGGAGCATGTTTTTCAGTCGGCAATATTCTGCATGTTGATTCAGAGAGCATGCCATGATTTCTGTAGCGGGAATCTCACAGGCACTATCATGTCATCAAATTCAATCTAACATAAAAGTTACAGACTCCAAGTTTAGTTGTTATCCATATGTGCAACAGGACAGTGCAATTTGCTTTTGCGTCCACATCATAATTATGAGCTTGTTATTGCTTAACTGAAACCAATGACCAATACTGCATTATTGACAATGAAAAAGCCCAGGATGAATGGTAGCAGGATAGCACTGTAAAAGTGGAGATTTTCGCGCATTTCGCGCAACCCAAAACTAGCGTGAAAATAAAAGCACGTGAATATTTTTGCTTGCCATATGTTCCAGTAGTTGATGCCTTGATTCCGCGGAATTAAAAACAGGCAAAACTCTTCTTACCCCGCCGAGCGCGAAAAATTTAGTCGCGCAGAAATATCCACTTTTACAGTATCAGAAAGTGGCACAGGAAACTCTGCAAGCAGCATTTCCATGGATAGATCTGACGTGAAGACAGTCATGGTGCACATTTTTGTTTGGTTTGAAGGAAGCAGGAAAGAATTCAAAATGAATGACACTTTTGTTACTGTTTATTGTAATATGCGTAATTGTGACGAAGTAGAATTGTGACCGTACGTAGCGTGACTGGGCTGAATTCTGATTTTATTGAGTGTGCAAATGCAAAATTGCTGAATTCGTTTTTGATGCATTCCAGGTGAGAAAATGGGCTCTATAATATGATGCCTTCCTGTTTGAGATTAATCAATGGGAGAGAACGAAAAAACAACAACAACAAAAAACCACACAAACAAACATACCTTGTAAATGCATGGTGGTGCTAGTGTATGTGTCAGTTTGTGGATATTATGTAATGATCATGACAAATACCCTCACATTCTCTGATCTCATACGTAGATTTTGCTGGTTTTCTTGAACGGATAATGATTAGAGTAGATGATTTTCATGAAGTGTATGTATGCGTATTAGAGTTTGAAGGTTGTCATCACTCGGTTAATGTAGCTGTATAATTCTGTCTTTCTTACTTTTTTTTTCCACCTGCTCACATTTGATACAGGGGAAAGCAGTAAATACCAGTGGTTAAAAGGAATGAGAGTAGCAGCAATGATTTTTTTTGAGAGTGACAAGGGGTTATTGTACAATATCTACATCTGAAGCATTAATACCTCTATGGTTTTCAAGATGTAAAGGCTCCTATCACGATAGATTGATTATAGGTTATACCGTGTAATCTGTCGCATGTTGGTATGGCCACAGCAAGACAGACCGCTGATTTCTGGTAATTTATCAATATGTATATGATTATATATATGTTTATACACATATATTTATTTATATAATTTTGATGAATTCCTCACGTTTCCTCATAAAAACCTAAAATTTGATGAATTCTAACTACTTTTTCTTTTAAAAAAGCTCAATTCAGATTAATTTTAGCTTTAATTCTTGATTTTATGTTATTTTTTTTTCTTTGTGCTACAGTCACCAAGTATGTGCATGGTACAGACTATGAGGTCACATTTTCTCTTGCAAATGTTAATTTCAACTGTGATTTCATAGATATGTTAAAGCATACCCACAGATATGCATGCAAGTGTACACACAGATCCACACACTTACACTGTCAATCATGAACAGGAAGTTGTAGCCAGCATGTCACGAATCAACAATTGTGTAAGACAAGAGAAAAATGAGAGTTTTCTCCCATTTTTTGGCTTTCATGGTATTTTGTCTGAATCAGTGCCTCACTGTTTCTCCCAGCTATGTGATGGATTATTCAGTTCTTTACTGGATGAAGAGTAACATTTTATCTTGAATGAGCAGAGGTACAATGTAGCATTGTTCATGGTGATTTGATTAGACAATTAAGATATGCGTACTGAAGGTACAGTTGTGGAAAATACTTCTATGCTTTACCTTTCACCTCAGTTTCAGAATTAATGTGCAGGGCAGTGTTTAGCCATCAGAAATAGTTGGTTTCACTGTATTTATATAAGCATGTACATTCTGTTATTACAGGGATTTTATTATTCTTCATCTCATTGGTGTTTGTGAAAAGAGGAGAGCTTTAACATGCGTGTCGCAAATGATGTGCTAGTTAGCTACTGTATCTTGTGTGCATTTGGATGTATAACCCACAAAGGAAAAGGCTTTCCGGAAAGTGTTTGTATGTCTTTTTTCATGTAGTACTGTTGAATGATAATCATTTCATCTGTCCATCACAGAGTGTGCTTGTCCCCCCCCCCCCCCCCCAAAAAAAAAAACCAAACAAACAAAAAAACAAACAAACAAACAAACAAACAAAGAAAAATGATTTGAAAATAACGAATATTATGCATTTTCAATGCATGTGATATCTAGATATTGAATAAAATTACTCAAGTAATCATTAATTCTGCCCCATATAATCAGTTTTGGATACTATTTACAGGGAAACTCATCATCAAAATGAATTTTACAACACATGATAAATACAAAGAAGAAAGAGAGACCTGCATGAACATCACTTTGAAGTAAACTAGAATTTTTTTTTTTAACCCCAGAGGCTGATGATATGCAGAGACGATGACTGTATCACACGGAATAGAATTTGTTTTTGTTTTAAAAAAAAGAAAAGAAAAAAGAAGATTTTTCATATAAAAAAGAATTAATTTTGGAATCATACAGGTTAAGGTGTTTTCATGAACCAGTGATAGTGGTAGCCACCTTGTTATCAAGATCAGGTGATGATGTCACCTCACATTTCTTCCAATAGATTTGCATACAAGAATATTACTGAAACCCATGTTCTCTGCAAGAAAGTTCTCCCATTATTCTTGAAAAGTCATTATCACATGCTTAAGTGCAACTCCTGAATATTTTGATGAAAAGGATGTGATGTATTTTTTACCACTAAAAAAAAGAGAAAGAAATAAAAAAGGAAATGTGAAGATTGGTGGTCGGGTAAATTAGAGATTTTTGCAAGGTGATGACATCATCGCTCAGTATTGTACAGTGGACTCCCGTCGCAACGAAGTCCTCAGGACCGGCAATTTTTTTTTTTCGTCATATCGAAATTTCGTTATAACCAAATAAATAAACACTAAAAAACAGAGAGCAGATAACTTTGCGGCCTGAATTTTTGCTTAGTTGTGACCGGAATTTTGTTATAATCATGTTCATTATAATGGGAGCGCACTGCATCTACATGACGGTATCAAGTATTCATGATTGTATCTTCATTTACATACATGTTTTCCATTTTTTTTTTTTTTTTTATAATTTCAGGTGCAAGTAGAGTGAAACGGCAACAATGATTGTGTTTTATTTTGACTGTTGGCAGAGTTTCACTTTCTGTAGATGTATCAACCCTCTGCCCTGGGGTGCACTTGGTGCAACAGGAATCATGAGAGCAGACAAAGTTATTCTGATGGCCACCATTAAATCTGTTCATGCAACTACAGTATTAAAGCTTTACTGCCAATTGACATTGTGGAATAAAATAGATAATTTACTTCATTTATTTGTTTATTTTTCTTGGATTGAGACACCTGCTGAGCATTTTTTTTTTCTCAGTGTGAATATGATGAGCATTTACTTGTTTGTCTTCCTTGTATATGTAAAAAGAAAAACCAGCTACATTTAGATTATTGAAGAAATCATGCGTATTGTTTGTATAGTAATCAGCCACAAAGTACCACTGCATGTTTACAGGCATTAGTGCAGCATTACTTGAATTATATGTGATTGTGGACACCTGATTGGTGATATCAGTGTAATATATGGTATATACCTCATATATATTGTATTATAGTATCCCATTGTGTGACTAGTACTTAGATGTGTTGTATACAAACTACTCTATTTTATACATTGTACTTGGGGGAGAGAATTATTCCTTTGCCCTTAAAAGATACTAGGAGCATTATGTTCTTAGGTTATCCCTCTGAATGTTTAGCTTACACTGTTAGTGTTCTAAGCAAATCTTGAGTAAAGACAGTGCAGAGGTAACAACATTTGATGAAAATGATAAATGTGGAGAGTTGATTACGAGTACAGCTGTACTAGGATGAAATTATAGGACCAAAAGGTCATAAGTTTATGCCAAGGTACGAGTTCATTGGACATGTGTCAAAGGCTCTACTTGTGGCTGAAAATAGTGATTGCTGTAGAATATGGGGGTGTCCCACTGAAGAGCTTATGGCTGTCAACTGGCTCTATTATATCCATTGAGATCCCTGCTGTGAAGAACTGAATGTAATATCAAGGAAGGGAACATTTTATGAGACACATTTTATTACAGTGTATCACCCTTTTTTTTTTTTTTTTTGGGGGGGGGGGGAGGATATACAAAAATGTTTACACAGCTACTATTAAGAATAAAGAGGACTTTCATTATGTGAAAAGTTTGTGATGTTACCGCCTCCCTTGTTCTCAACTGACCCTTGTGTGTATGTTTGTGTGTGTGTGTGTGTTTATTTGTCTGTGTGTTTGTGTGTGTGTCTTCATTGCTTTACTGTTGTCCCTGTTAGTGCAAACACACACACACACACACACACTCACACACACACACACATACACACAAATTGTATGTATGTATGTATGTATGTATGTATGTATGTATGTATGTAATATGTAAACGCTATTTCCAGCCTCAGGGCGATAGCCTAATAAATTTCGGAATTTGGTTTGGGAACTTTGTTTACAAAAAATTTCATGTTTTTGTCGGATGTTCCAAATATAATTCCTTTTACATCATTGTTATGTACAGGGAGGGAAACCTCGTTACCGATATGAGATATTGGAAGATACGTGATAATATAACGAGGTTATTTTGAAGGCCTTATACCTTAAATATTTTATTGCTTTTATCCCCGATATACAGAAATGCCCGATATAACGAGGAAATTTCAGTGGTCCCAAGCAGCTTATTATAATGAAGTTTCCCTGTACATCTTTAAATGTTTATTTCATCTGTTTTAAACTAAAGCTAGATCAAAGTTCACACCCAAATCTGCTCAAAAATGCATGTTTTACCACTACATGTAGACCTAGTTTCTAAGCTTGAACGATCCAAAATTCTTTAGGAATCAAAATAAGGAAAACCTACAGTCCCTCTAATACGTGTATGTCCCAGTTTTCGATCACACCCAAAATAATCATGCACATCAAATTTGTTTGTTTGTTGACCTGTTATTGCATCTCGGTAAATTTTTTGTCGCTCCTATTATAGGGCTTAGTCTAATTATTGACACTGTGCTTTGGCTATGGATATGAATACATGTATGTCTCTTTATCATTCTTATGCATTTCTTTCATCTCTTCATTAAACAGGCATTTGATACATGAGACTCTTAGGAATGCGTGACAAAATCGCAGATTTTAGTGACTAAAACTTGCAATTTACATCCTCACAACAGAATGTCACCGTTCATAGGTGTATAATCACATCTATATCATACATGATACACACACAATGCTAAACACACCTATGCGTTTGTGTGTTGAAGAGAGAAAAAGATGTTTAGATAGATAAATAGAGGGGGGGGGGGTGGAGTTAACAGGGGCGGATCCGGGAATTCCGTAAAGGGGAGGCTCCTTTACAAAAAAAAAAAAAAAAAGATAAAAAATAAAGGGGGGGGGGGGGGCACGCACGCACGCGCCCCCATTTTTTTCTTTTTATTTTCTTACGATGTTTTAACAAAAAATAAAGAGGGGCGCGCCTGGTGCGCCCCCCTCCCCCGGATCCGCCACTGGGTTTGGGATGAATTTAAGTAGAAGGGACGGGAATTTTAAGGCAAAGAGGTGGAAAAAAAAAAAAAAGTGCGCAGAGCATTGTCGAGTACTGCACCTGGATTGACGCATCTAGCGATAGAAACTTGCGACATTGTATCACTCCAGACGATGAAACAGCTCGTGGACCTACCAATACGTCATAATTCGAAGCCAATAGATGAGTTTAAGGGGGCGGGGGGGGGGGGGGGGGGATTGGCTAGTGTCAATACGTGAAATAAAATTGCCAATAAACTGACTGCTCAATAGAGCGACCTCTACCCGTTTTTCGATGTCATGTCATGACATTGTGACGCAGATGAAATGGCTTATTCCGGAAATGGGGTTATAAACGGCTCGTTACAAAAATACAACTCCCGGCAGGGCCAACCAAATTATTTCCCCTGACTTTCTTACAGGATGTTGACAGTGCTCGGAACATTCACTGGCAGTGAAATATGATCATCGATTATCAGCGCAAGGAAATGGACTGTCAAATGTGCGCGACACCCCACCTACTCATCATAATATTCTCCGATTTAACTGTCTTTGTTTTGAACTCATTTGAGACATTCGTAAAGGCCAGCTCTAGCTTCCTGACCAAGTGGTTAAACTTCGTCCGCGTGATGCAGGATTAGTCGCAAGAGCGCCCTCGTGTGGCCTGTCTAGGTGTGAAAAACAATCACAAGGCGGTGTTCCATATCCTCTTCCCCGGTCATCATGGTCACGTAGGCGTGATTGATCTGATGAAATCGCGTTAAAAGTTGCAGACGACTTCGTAAATGGCTCTTGGTTAATTTCCCGCCAAATCGATATCATCGCTTTTGCATAACAAAAGTGTGACTTTCCTCCATAGCCGCCACTTCTTTTTTTTTCTCTCTTGCATTCTCTCTCTTCTTGATAGCAAGATAGTAATAAGTGATGAAAAGTGCGAACACGACTAGTGAACCTAAAACTAAGAATGTTACGAGATATCTATTCACCGACCATCATCACCATGCTAGTACAAAACAAAACATGTACCTGCAGAAATACCTACCCAACATCGAGTAAGTTTTCTTTAAAGGTAAAACTTCTCACGTTTGAAATAACAGAAAGATGCTTTACTCTTTCCATCATAAACTTGTGAACTAATCATTAATGCAACGCCTAGTTAAACCAAATTCCTTATCATTGGGAATCTCTTGGACACGGTGAGTAGAGAAGGGGCAAACTCTTTCAGATGTTTTTTCTGACGTAAGTTCTGACGTTTGCATTGATCGAATGTCCTTTAACTTTAATTGCACTGGCAAAGCATGTCTGTCTGTTGCCACGTGGTGGGACAACACGGATAGCCCCTGTGTCTTTCGTGATATGTATGGTTTCATTTCTGGCGTGATCGGAACGGATCAGGTGTAGAGACTTCGGGCCTTTATCTTTAATTAATTCTTGGTTTCTTTCAAACAGTAAACAATGGACATTGTTGAACAGCTCGTCATGTTCAAACAACTGAAATTCCAGCCGATTGATCCGTGTCTTGTGTTTATTACTATGATTTGCTCAGTTTTCCCCTTCCTCCACATCTCTAGAATATACCGCCTGAGTTTGGTCTCTATACAGAAATATGATGTAGGTCTTGCGTGGTCTCAAGAACTTGAAAACACACTATATGGTTGGTATGGTACTCCTGGACCTCGCACTTCCACAAAATATTGTGATCGTACTTTTTCCAAAGCCGATTTTCATCTGATAAACTTTGAATTCCCCATAGAATGCTATGCTCGGTATTATTTCATAAGTGGTGTCTTGGTATCTCGCAAAAAGTTAAAAGTCCAATCCACATCTCCTCCAATATTATACCATCCCTTTTTGTTCTGGACAAGTTGACTTACTATTAAGACAGAACATTCTAACTCGTCATGACTTAGGTTTAACTAATCGTCATGACTTACTGAATCTTTAACTAACGTGAGCACGGACTGATATATTCTGTCTTGAGGGAATACAGCTTGATTTAATACATGTAGAAGAAAAAGACCACAAAAATGTCTATTTCCGTAGGCTAACTTAGATTAATGTACATCGCCAAAGAAGAAATCCAACCCAAAAATTGATAAACTTCAAAGAGAGAGAGAGAGAGAGAGAAAAAAAATCCCTCCAGAACGATACATAAATGACAAAAATCGGATAAGGAAGATATGAAAATTTGAATTGTAACTTTTTTTCGGAAAACATTTCTTGACTAGTCCTTAATAATATCCATATGAGCGTGTTGATGACGTCATACCTCACAATTTTTCATATATCTTATGTATGAAATTTGACAAAATTGTTATTTCTAGCTAATGCAAGTAAACGCATGTTCTCATACCAAGGTATTCAGAATTAACATTTGTTCTTTTTTTATTTTGGATGGTTTTAAGGCAAGTTGTATAGTTATACAGCTGAAATATAAGATTTTTTTTTTTTCATTTCTGAATATGAAATGAATAAAAAAATGTGAGAGCATGACATCGTCGGCTTTGCTAATTTGAATATTTATAAGGACTGCTCAATAAATGTTTTGCAAAATGATGTGGAATTTAAAATTTTATACCTCCCTAATTTTTTATCCGATTTTTGTCATTTTTGGATCGTTCTGTATGGAATATTCTTCTCTTTTTTTTCTTTGGAAGATTATTTATCTTTGGTGTGGATTTCCTCTATAACTGGGAGTTTCCACGACAACTTCAAATCTCGCCCCTCCCAGTTTTTGCAATGCTTGTGGCAAATTACAGCCTTCAAAAATCAGAAAAAAAAAATTCACGTACACATACACAAATACATACCGTATGTCCTAAAAAAATACAGCCGGACTTTCTGCAACGATAACCTTAAAAATAGTGAATTAATCAAAATGCAATTTCAGGGTAAGAAACTATAACTTATCACCTTGCTTCCCGCCGAAAACCAAATTCGGTTCACTTCAGTGGTCAAAGAGAAAGGGGGTCTTTGTAAAGCATATCAGAAGTCGCTTTCTTCCAAGTTTTGTAAGGAGACTCGTGGTCCAGTGTCTTCATGATGTCGCCATACAAATATTGTTCGTTGTGTTCTCTCCCAGAAATCTCATTTGAAAAAGCGACTGCTTGGTTAAAGAGGTATATGAAAAATTGTAACTCATTGAAGACTGGATGGAGGTCTTCTTCCTTTTTGGTTTTCTATTTCTTTTCCCTCTTTTTTTTTCCCATCAAGATGATCATGACAGCAATATTTACATATTATTTACAAATCTGTATACTCACATATTGATGTAATATCATGTAGAAACTTTGAATTCATTCGTTAGTTGCCCTGTCAGTTGTGAGCAAAATATTTTCATTCATATTTAAGTATGCCAAGAGCATCCAAGTGCTAAACTTTGGAGAAATGGACCCATGGCATGCAATATACGCAAATCCATATTATATTTCTCCATGACCACTGAACCAAACTGAATGGGGTCTTCTGGAAGATGTTGTTAACAAGTTATATTTTGGTACCGTGAAATCGCACTTAGATTGTTTTATTTCTTTGAAAGTTGTCTTTGAGAAAAGTCCGATTGTATTTTTTTTTTTTTGGGGGGGGGGACGTAATAATATATTCATCTCCATCTTAATGCACACACATACAGACACGGACACATATCTAGCAATATATCCTGTATCGAGCTTGTATGAATTTAGTGACAACTCAGTCGATTGATTCTTTCTCTTCTGTTCAGTTCAGTTCAGTTTGATTTTATTTCTGCATTTTTATTATGAAAATCTTACATATTGCGATGGTACGAGTACAGTGTATTTTGAGAGAAAATGTACATAATAACTTTACAATAAATAATCACAATAATCCTTAGGATATTTTAATAGGGCCTACAATAAAATCAAAGAAATAAACAATCCACATACACTTAATTCCAGTTGCAGAGAGAGATAGAAAAAAAATATCTATGAAGTAACGTTTCGTAATCATGATGCCATGTATACTGAGGCTACAGATGACGTTCAACATATTATATGATAACGGTATTTAGATCGGTGTCGCGATGTCCTCATTTTTACGGCACGAGTCAAAATTTTGACGTCAATATGATATCAACATGCTGGTGCTTGCGGCAAGTGGTTCTTTACCTTGCAAGCGAATAGCAGCTCCAAACCTTTGACGTCGGGGTTGAACCGTTTAGGCTCGACGCTCGTTCGGCGGGCTCCAGCCTATAAGAACTTCTCAATAGTGGCGTCCTCTGGCTGTCTGCTATTAAAATGAGAGATTGCGTTGCTACTCGAGAGCGCATGAGAGGGTGATTTTCAGCATGGCATGCAGTTAAAAAAAATAGATATTGCCATGTATATATTGCAGCTGCACGTACTTTAAAGGGATCATATAGTTTTGGTTGAAACTTAACTTCAGGTTTTTATCGTTTTTTTGTGAGATATTTAGTGAGAACCCTCTTCTGACATATGAAAGAGCATTAATTTCCAAGAGGGATTCAATGTTTATTTGATGAAAATTGGTTTTGAAATGGCCGAGATATCCAAAATAGAGCGATCCTAATAAAGTGTGGGACCCACATTTTTTTTTTTTTTACGATCGTTTGGTTTACTTAGTTTTTGGATGTTTCAGCTATTCCAAACTTTGAATTCCTCTTAAAATGGTGTGCTCTACTACTATTTCATAAGTGTTTTCTTGGTATCTCGCAAAAAGTTAAGGCCCAATTTTCATCTCCACCAATACTGTACCATCCCTCTAATTTTGCTACATTTAGTGTGAGAATGTAAGAGAAGTAAAAGAGGAAATTGTATATGCATTTTTTTTCTGGCTGTATATATGCATGCATGTATGTATGCATGTATGTATATGTATATATATATATATATAGTGACAGCAAAGGACTTAACCACAACATGGCGGGGCGGTGCAAGGACAGTTAATATAATTGGCAGCAAAACTTGCACATAGACGTGGCTGATGTTGGGTTGCACCCCACCCCTTTATTCAAGCTTTCGGGCGAAATGCCCTTCTTCAGGATCTACACAGTCAATGACAACACAACAATGTGTTTTAATTATGTATGTTTCGTATTTATTGATATGCCACGTCTATGTGCAAGTTTTGCTGCCAATATGTATATATATATATATATACATATACACTCTAAAAAAATCCGGGTCAGAAGTGACCCGGAACTGGGTCCGTTGGGGTCACACACCGTTCCGGGTCAGAAAGGACAATTAGGAATGGGGTCAGATATGACCCCATCCAGAGTCTTGACTTGGGTCAGGGTGACCAAATTCCCAGTCATTTTTGACCCGGAACGGAGTGTGACCCCAACGGACCCAGTTCCGGGTCTGTTCTGACCCGGATTTTTTTAGAGTGTATATTCATATAATATATATATATATATATATATATATATATATATATATATATATATTTATTTATTTATTCATGTGTGTGTGTGTGTGTGTGTGTGTGTGTGTATTTAATGATTCTTATACATGGTATGATTTGCAACCCTCCCCAGCCCCCCCCCCCAAAAAGTATTATACTGTATGTTGAAAAAATATTTAGCAGAAAAAGAGAGAGGAATACAGATGCTCATTTTTGTTCATAATCAATTCCATTGTTAACACGGGCCTGATATCGAATAAAATTCACTAAGAGAATATCATAAAACAGCAAAAAAAAAATATGTATGCATGTGTGTACTAATGCACATATTCAAACATTATATGCCAACTTGTATAGAAACATGAAGTTGAACTTAACCAAAGTTTTGGAAATGGGCTGCAAATAATTTAGATACCAATGTATAATGAAGCAAATAATACATGGAATGCCACAACATCTCATTCCATTAACCTTGTCTCACAATGCTCGATGACAAGTCAAGAAGTAAGCTTCACTTTGTGCCCTTAAAGGAAACCCAAACCGAAAGAGAAATGTGGATTTAGTGGAAGTGGCAACATTGGTAGAACACATCAGTCAAAGTTTGAGGAAAATCGGACAATATCAACGCAAAAGTTATGAATTTTTAAAGTTTTAGTGTTGGAACTGCTGGATGAGGAGACTAGGCCCCTACTAGAGATTATGACGTATGTGTGGACAACAATATAAATGAAATATAAAGAATATTCCGCAAAAATTCACTTTGCTAGCACAATGAAAGAGCACTTGACTAGATGCTTTGAGAAAGCAAGTTGAATAATTGCTACCCTTAACATATACCAGTATCAAGTTGATGGAATGTGTAGTTTTCATGAAAAATGAGTTTTGTGGAATTCTCTTTGTATTTTCTTTATATCGTTGTCCACACATACGTCATAATCTCTAGTAGTCTCCTCATCCATCGGTTCCAACATCAAAACTTTAAAAATTCATAACTTTTGCGTACTGTCCGATATTCTTCAAATTTTCACTGATGTGTTCTTCTAATGTTGATGCTTTCACTCAATCCACATTTCTCTTTGGGTTTGGGTTTCCTTTAAAGTCAACATCCACACTCTATACTTTCTTTGGGTGATCCGTGTGAGATTACTGATCGCCTTCTGTATTTGAAAGAGGTCTATTTTTTTCTCACTCTCTCTTTCTGTACAAATCTTTCCTAAACCATGGAGCTATCGTTTGTAGCTCCATGCCTAAACGTTATCTCAAAAATTACAACGGCTAATGACTTGAAACTTATTTCACTGAAATACGTCATATGTCTCAAGAATGGAAAGTCTATGTGATCACTCAACCGTGACATCAGGATGGCGGCATTTTCTAAAATTTGCACCCATGAGTGTCCCTAAGATAAAAACAATTAGACTTTTTTTTTTTCGCGAAATCGGTTTGTAATATCATGAAGTATGTTCACCAAATTTCAGGTCTCTTAAGTCTAGCTAACTTGACATGACGTCACATGGACTCGTCAAAGTTGAAATTCCGCGCGTGCGTCAAAGGCGATATATAGCGCAAATGTGTGAAAAATGCATATTTTAAATCTGTTATAGCTTTATCGGGTGACGGATGACTTATGTTTATGTTATTCTGATGCTTATGAGTTGTAGATTTGATTTGAAGGGTCACTTAGGCTGGAAAAAAATAATTTGATTTTATTAAATTCCTGCGTAAAATAAAAAAGTGAAAGTTCAAAATGACATGATCAAAATAAAAATATCGATGTCCGTTTAATGTAACGTTAATTTTTTAATGTCTTTTGTCCTTTTGACTCATCGTCCTTTGTCCGTTTGACGTAATGTTAATTTTGGCCCTTTTTGCCGCCCATATACTACACACCCACTACAGAACAGGGAGGGCGCTTCCGGGATAAAAGTCGGTATGCCGACTTTTATTATAGTATTTCACACGTTTGAACTCAAAATATTACAAAAATAACTCATTATCCCGGCAAATCGCGTCGTCCAGACAAGTTTCTTGGTAGAACTTTCCGATATATTGCAAGCGAATTCGAATTGGCGAAAGATGCATTTGGAACCCTTATGAGTATACTACATTTTAGCTTTAAAATTGAAACCTATGCTTCGATTTCGGGAGATTTCGCGCAATGTAATTATGTATCGTGTGTAGGCAGAACCCGTAGGTTATCTTCCGCAAGGTATCAGGTTCGAATCCCTGATGTCATCTGATGAACATCCAAAAACATGACACGGCCAATCGTCTCCAGTCACAGATTGAACGGAGCACCTAATTTGTCAGTCTCGACAAATTTCCAGGTCTGTAGTTATTACTGAATGTCCTATTGTTTGTTTCTCTAAAGATTTTGTTTCTGTTTGGCAGTTGATTATGTTTTTAGTTAACTACTTTGCTGTTTGTCTCATCAAAATGCTCATTATCTGCATACTGCGTGATCTCTCGAAACTTCATTTCTTTCTTTGAACACCTCGCCTCCTCACATACCCGGCACAGCACCCTTTTTGGGCCAGGAGGACATAGCAACCTGCCCGCCGTATCATGGGATAGACGTTTTATGCTAGACGTTGAAATGTTTATGGCACTTCGCTTTGCCCGGGAGCTCAGCTTGATGGATCACCGGTTACCATTCGAGTCGTTAAACTTTCAAAACGGCAACGCGGCTGGGGTGATGGTTTTCGTCAACTTTAAGATGTTTGTAATTTCACGAGGACCGTTTAAACTAAAGTGCTGCGAACATCAATCTTACTTGGAGATGCCTTTGTGATATTCAGTCATAGCAAATTGCCCACACACGAATCACAGTCTATGGGACCGGTGAAATATGTTGGCAGGGCTGCAACGACGTAGGACCCTCGTCTTGGTTGCGTGCAGTCATAATATTACAAAATGGCAACAATAAAAACAAAACAAAACAAAACTTTGACTTCGTTTTTTTTAAATCGATTTTATATAATCCAGTGGGTGAAAAAAATCACATGTTTGTTGTTTTGACTACCGACCGTTGCCCGGACAACAGAATTGAACTGTGTCAATCGCTTTGTCAACAAGTGTGATGAATGTTTGTGATACCATGGCTGCCAACCACGGCGCGGCTAATGGTATTGATGGTCAACTTCTCCACGATAAACCTGTCTTCATCACAGGCATCTTCACCACTGCCATCGTAACCCTTCGTAAAGACCTTACGTTACCATTTACAGATGAAACAAAAACCCAGCATCAGTGCTTTAAAATAGTTCTAAAATGTGAGTTAGGGATAGAAACAACCAATGTAAAAATTTGAATCAGTAAAATCG
The DNA here is from genome assembly GCF_964275005.1 of Diadema setosum. NCBI lineage: Eukaryota > Metazoa > Echinodermata > Echinoidea > Diadematoida > Diadematidae > Diadema > Diadema setosum. Next base: position 21,336,294 of record NC_092702.1, on the reverse strand, counting down.
ATGTTGAATATTGTTAGATATACAAAATGTGCACAATAGTTATGATAAAAATGTTTACAGACTAAACCGTCTACAGCTATGGTTTATTGAGAAAAGCAGTGATATCTCCTTATAGTTTAGGCTTTATTACAAAATTTTTATATGGTAAGATGTTTTGTGATACAACTGACCTGCACATATGCACAAAATGTGATATCTTGAACATTTTTATTAATCACTGGTCCCAAAGGAAAACAGGACTTTTAAAGGGAACGGGCTGGCTATCCGTGCTCTGTCAGTATTGTTGAAATAAAACTGTAGATCAGATTTCTAACGAGAAGATATTGACAACGGAGACCGCCCCCCCCCAAACATAATGTGTAAAATTCCACATCGCATTCACATTAAATCCAATGAATACAATAAAATGAAAAAAAAAGATGAAAAGATTAAAAGGGTTTTCATAAAAATTATGGACCTTTAATGAAAATGTTGACAGTTTTAGGGCTTAACACTTCCCCTCCCTATAATGCTTATAGATATTTGAACCGACGCCATTACCATGCCAGCGGTATGATTGCGTCGTCTATATACCACTCATTATAGCATGCCATTATCATGGCAAATGCCGGTGAGAAGAGCAATCAACAGATGGCCGAATGCAAATTCTTCAGAATCTGCCACAGCGGTCATCTGTCTATAGCGGCCACCTGTCTACAATGGCCCCTATTCTCGTCTCCCTTGGATGGCCGCTATACGGACAGGTTTTGTGTGTTAAACAAGATGCACCCAATGCCTACCATACATCATAACGCTGGAGGACCAGTATAATGTATGGAGTCTGAGAACGTTGAAATATCAATCGAAAAGTGAAGTGTGACGAAAGTCGCACAATCTAATCCAAATTTCACCCCAGATTTTAGATATTTTAAATCATGTAGCGTAACGAGAGAACACTTGACCTGCCTCTTTCAGAAGGCAGGAAAATTATATTATCCTTGATATAATATATCTGTAAGAAGAATGCAAAATGTGTACTTTCCATCAAAGAGAGCGGTAGTAAATACATCTTGTCCCGATGTTTCTTTTCCTATTCTTTTCTTTTTTTCCCACCAACATCCCTCACGGTGGTGAGCCGGAGTTACCTAATGTTCCAGTTGATATTTTGACATTCTAAAAATCAGTTCGATGCAGAAGAGGATTCCATGGAACTATAATTCCATTCGGGCTAATCAACGCCGACTATAAAGGTCAGTGCTTCACAGAGTCACAAAATGAGTAAACACCCATAATCGAGGGAGCTTTAAACACTGAAAAGGGGGAAGCAACAGTACTTACAGGTTGGTCTCAGCTACGTTTGTGCATTTTGAGTTTGTTTAAGATTAGATAGATTAGAAATTTAATAAATTTTGTTGTTGTATGGACGTCCAGAATTAGTTCATTTAACCCGCTGCTTTCAAGACGCGGGAAATAATGCAAAGATTTTATACATGAAATAATCTTTTCCCGTGAGCAATGACTTCAAAACAATGGCAACAAACGTACAACCATAAAGAACATTTGCTATTTACATCAATAGCTTTGAAGATCGCATGTGTTCCATCAAAAAGAGAGAGAGGCGTTTTAGTGATACCAGTATGATGTTATTATATTCATTGGGCTGTAAAACCTTATCAAAATCTAATTTCTCTTCTCGGACTGGTTATCTTTTTTGGTAGTTTATATATTCATTAAATTCATTAATTGATTTTCTCCTTTCCTCAGTCCCCACCTCTCACTTATGAAAGAAAGCAAGATGACCAATTAAATTAATAAGCCGTATTCGCATATGAGACTACAGAAGACTTCAGTGACGAGTTCATCCTCCCAACAGAAATTAGGACACGCATGCTATCCATGTAGGTACAGTACTATACCTACTTTCGCTTGGATGGCGTGTCCCTCTCGTCTACTTTTTCTTCCAGTTACCTATCCTATATTTCAATACTGCCTGTCATAATAACAAGCGTCAGCGTTTGGGTTTTATGGCGTTCGAGTTCAGGGGGGTTAGAACAACTGTATAACGTTGTTTTTGTGAAACGTCATACCCTTAAACGATGCTATTTGGATATTTATGGAGATCAGGCGGGGGCGATTGGTGTTTGTGGTAAAGCGACAGGGTGATGTAGTGCAGGGGCGCTCGCCATCCCCGGCTTATTCAAAATAAAGTTAAGATACAATCTTCAAGATGGCGACAAACACACCGATGATTTTGTCATTCACGCGTCCACGATTTGTTTATGTTGTTGTAGTTGTGTTTGTTTTCTCATAAAGAAATACAATAGGTGATCATTTTTGTCGAGGACATACCAAACGCGACGCTTCAGCTCTCCAGGCACCATAAATTTGAAATCAAAGAAAGAAACATCATATCAAAATGCGTCCAAGACTTGCTTTCTTTCAAACTGCGATCGATTAACCGTAAGAATAATTTGTATTGTGTTGATAAAATTAAACGCACTCAGCAATCTCACCATAAATATACTTCATAGAATGTTCTCACGGAAGTAATACGGTGCGAGAAACGTAAATATTCTATTAATCAGTTATCTTTGTTTAAACATGATATTCGAAATACGTGGAAAATTATCAATACAGCTATTAATAAAAATACGGAGAAACCACGTATTACCACAATCAAACATAATAATTTGATTATCAATGATGCTACATCCATTTCAAATATTTTTAATCAGTATTTCTCACAAATTGGCAATAATCTTGCTCGCAATATTTCTGATAGTCAAAAGAATTTTTCTGATTTTTTACAAACTCGTAATCCTAACTCATTGTTTTTTGTTCCCCTAGAGAGAAATGAATTGTTAGATATTGCTCAGAATTTGAAAAACAAGAAAAGTGCCGGGCACGACAGTATTGATAATGTTCTTTTGAAAAATATTATCAATTTTATTATTGGTCCATTGGTACACGTTTTTAATTTGTCTTTGTGTAACGGAGTTGTCCCTGAGGATATGAAAATTTCTTAAGTAATTCCCATTTATAAAAAGGGGGATAGGGAATATGTTTGTAATCATCGAACTACATTGTATATCTTCGTTGACTTCTATTTCGAAATTATTTGAAAAAGTTGTTCATTCTAGATTATTAAAATTTTTGGATATTCATAAAATAATTTCTGATTGTCAGTTTGGTTTCCGGCAAAACTACAACACATCCCATGCAATACTTACCTTTTTAGATAAAGTTTCAAAAGCTATTGATCAAATTCATCATACAATCGGCGTTTTCCTGGACTACTACAAGGCCTTTGATACCATTTACCACAATATGATTCTTTACAAATTATCACATTATGGTATCCGAGGAAAGGCCTTGGAGTGGTTCAGGAGTTACCTTTCTAACCGTAAGCAATTTGTTTATGTTAATGGACATACATCAGTTATGCAAAATGTCAATTGTGGAGTGCCACAAGGAAGTTTGCTTGGACCTCTTTTATTTATCCTTTACATCAACGACATGCCGAATTCATCAAATATTCTTTCCTTTCTATTATTTGCTGATGATTCTGATGTTTTTTTGTCACATTCTGATCCTAATATGTTAATTGATGTTTTAAATGTTGAATTGGATAAATTACTTCAAAGGATAAGAGCAAATTAATTGTCAATAAACATAATAAAAAAAAATAAATGTATGATTTTTAGTAACACCTTGGAAAATGTACCAAGGAATGTCTATCTGAATGACACAGTTATTGAAGAAGTCTCTTCAATCAAATTTTTAGGTTTGATTATTGACCGTAAACTCACTTGGAATTTACATATTGATTTCATAAGCCGTATTATTTCAAGAAATATAGGTGTTATAAATAAAGTTAAATTTTGTCTACCCAAAAACGCTCTTTTCATGTTATATTCATCTCTGATTTTACCTTATTTGAATTATGGTATACTCGCCTGGGGAAACACACATTCTTCTCATTTGGAAAGACTACTTTTGTTACAGAAAAAAGCTCTTCGTATTATTTGCAATGAATCGTGGAGAAGTCACACTGATGTATCATTTAATGAAAACAAAATCTTAAAGGTAAAGGATTTGTATTTTCTACACCTGCGACAATTCATGTACACACTTACCAATAATTCTCTCCCATTTGTGTTTGAGTTCATGTTCACTAAAAATAGATCTGTTCATCTTTATCCTACCCGGCAATCCAACTCATTTCATTTGCCATTAACCAGGACTATGTTTGCTAAATCTATATTTTCTTTTACTGGCTCCAAATTTTGGAACTCTCTCGATAATAGTATGAGACAAGTTCTAAGTTTAAACACATTCACATTCAAACTGAAGAAGTTGTTCATAAATTCCTATATAGTTGAATGAGTTATATTTTAGTTAGCCTTAATTTTTAGCTTTCTTTTTCATTCGTTATACTCATTCTTTTCTGTTATCTATTCCTTTCCTACATTATGTACATATACCTCGGTGATCCATCGCACCATGTGCCTCGCGTGTGCTGGTATAGACCCTTCATCTCTTCTCCTTTCTCTACTTTTTCCTGTCCTCTTGTCTCTTTCTGTTTCTTCTTTCAAAATAATTTCCTCTTTTCCTCTTTTTCCTTCACTGTGTTTTGTTTTTCTCTCGCATCTTTCTCTTTACAAGAGAGATTGCTAGTGTTTGTCCGTCTGTTTGTTTGTTTGTATAGGTCTGTATGTGTTGTGCACCTTTTATATTATGTCTGGCTAATTGCTTTTTGATGTTATTTTGTCTTTTTGTCCGCGAGGAGACTGCAAAATACAAGCTTAGCTTTTTAGCATGTCTCCTCCATTTCCTGCAACTTTAGTTTTAATTGAATTTTCATTTGCTTTTGTGATGCGCAGTATTGTTAACTTCACGTATTTTCCTTTGTTACTACATTGTGTTGATGTTGTGTTATGTTGTGTATGAAAATGTTGTTGGAAATGAAATAAATGAAATGAGATGAAATTAGCTCAAACGTCGAAAATCGGTAAGAGTGCAGCTGGAAGAACTTGAATGAAGTATGTTGTAGAAGTGATGTCTAATGGTGATGATATGGTAGTGAAACAATGGTATTAGCTCAAATTATTTCTTTTAACGATTTCTTTGAATTCATATTTTACTTTTTCGGCTAGGAGGATGTTCCTTAACATAATATTACTGATATTAGAATTAAGAATATGCATGACATTTGCGAAGAAAGTTTGTTTGTTTGTTTTTCAGTCAGCTGCAAGTTGCCACTCCATCGAATACTATTTCCTGATCAAATGTAAAAAGAAAATCTACCTCATATAAACAAGCAATGCAATTACTCACTCAGTCAAGCCGGCAAGCAAACATAGTTAATAAAAGAAAACAAGAAAATAAAAATGGGCAAGTCCCCCACTAGAGCAATGCCATTTCCTAAAGGAAGGCTAATCAGAGGATGTCATGAAAATTATGGCATTATTACCTGTATTTGTGTCCAAAACAAAACAAAACAAAACAAAACAAAACAAAACATGTGAATCTTTAAAATGCATGGCCACCATGATAGCAGTGTGTTAATTTACATCTTCCGAACTCGAGATGGTGCCATACAACGCGGTGCCCTGGGTTATGACATTACCTTAATCATATCATTATAATCATATATAATCATATATACATTATGTTTTAATGAGGATTTTTCTGCTCTGGAAAATGTGTCAAATTCAACAATTTCCGAACTTTCTCAAGCTTGGTGCGATGTTGATGAAATCTTCATACCTGTATAGTCTGATTTTATCGAATTTTTCAGACTCAACTAAAGACAGGAAGTAGATTTTCACTTTGATGTGGCCTTGCATCAAAAGTGAATAACAAGTGATGGTAAGATAAATTTTAATCATTACTCGATGTCCTGACGAATTAAAAACAAAATAACACGTATAATCACGCAAAAACCCGCAACTGACCACTTTCATTAAAGCAGTGTTAAGACACTGTATTGGTATCCAATATACTCAGAAGAAATCAGGCCGGTGTAGCACCGGAAGAAAAAACAACAACAACAACTAAACTAACAACTTCATCAATTGGGCTATTCAGAGAAATAGGGTGACATTAAATTACGATGTGTGTACTTCATCTGGTGGGATGTGAAATCTCAAAACACGCTGACGTGTTGGTCTCATGCCAGTGGGTTTTATCTCTTATTTTCTTTTTTTTTTTAAGGAAACCAGAAAAAAAAAATGATATGAGAAAGAAATGACTTCGTCATCACCATGGTGAGTGAACGAAAGGAAACGCATTTGTCCGAAAGAAATAGCTTTTTAATAACGGGGCGTCACGTCCTCTTGAGATACACCAATTGCCTTTCGCAAGTGAAAGGGCGGGCGTTTATTAGCCCGTAATAACTTGAGGGAATTTGGGGCTCCCCGCGAGAAGTGTGTGTGTGTGTGTGTGTGTATGTGTGTGCTTGGGGTGGGAATGAGGTTTTGGTGGGGTTGGGGATGGTGGGGGAATGAATTGAAAAACAAAGAGGATACCATACAATGAATTTTAGTGAGTCGCAATTCAGCTACCATCACAGTAATCGATTCGACGGCAGCAGTGCATTTTTTTTTCTTGGAGAACTGTTAAGTTCATTTCAGTTTAGTTTATTTCTGCATTCCGTTTTCATAACATTGTATAACAAAATCTGACGATGTGTCATAAATCATACGAATTGTTAAAACGCATTAATACAGTTTGTGGGGTACGATTGTATATACAAATGACAAACTAAATGCAAGTTTTAATATAAGGAACAGTTTAAATTGGGTGTAAAGAATATATATACAATATCACACAAAATTGGATATGCAGGGGACCATTTCGTGAGCAGAGCTTGACTAGGAAGATGGCCATGGATAAACTTACAGCATAATAAGAATAATGAAACTATCTTAAAATACAATTCATATCGCCATTCACGATATAGTGAATAGTACAGTGCACGAAGATGCAATCATAGTGCAACTGGACTATAGACTGTCCGTTACCCTCTTTTTCCATTGAGGGGTTCTTTGTATTACCTGTATTTTATTCTTAATTAAAGGCATTACTTTCCATTTGCAGATGAAACATAAACTCAGATTTAGTGTTTCAAAATAGTTCTATAATTTGAGTGAGGGACAGAAACAAACAATGTAAAAAATAATGTTAATCAGTATAATGTTATGTATTGTTAAATATACAAAGTGTGGACAGTAGTTAAAATATTTTTTTTTTTCTAAATAATCCGTCTACAGTTATGGTTTGTGGAGAAAAATAGTGATATCTGCTTATATTTCAGGCTTTATTTCGACATTTTTATATGGCAGGATGGTGATATCTCCTGAATTTTAGGCTTTATTTCGAAAATTTTATATGGTAGGATGTTTTGTGATACAAGTGACCTAAATCAAACGTGGTAACTCGAACAATTTTTTTTTTCTTCAAATCACGCTCCCGATGGTAAACAGAACCTTTAGCAGGGCTGGCGGAACCGGGGTGGGGGGGGGGGGGGGGGCGTTCGGGGGCTCGGCTCCCCCCCCCCACTTTTTTTGGGGCCCCCACTTTTTTACCCCGGAAGTGGCCCTAGAGATAGAATGAAACTTTGAAGTGTGAGTGCGGTAAGGCCTTTGTTGTTGTTGTTGTTGTTGTTGTTGTTGTTGTTGTTTTGCTTGTTAGCTGATGAAACCCGGAAGTGGACCCCCACACACTTTTGAAAACGTGGCGCCGGTGATGTTTAACTAAGACTTAAGTAACCTTTTCAGACTTTTACATCACCAACGTCTTTGTCTACCTCAAGGGTTCACACTCACAGTATTGCGGGCATACTTCACCATGACTTGGCAACACTTCAGAATTTCTGGGAAATTGATATATCTATTCATCTCTTTAGCAACCTTTCTATCTACACCCCCTCCTCTGTAATTATATAAACTATATCTTTCTCTAACCTATTCTTCCTATTGATTTGTTCTTTCTATATCTATTCACTTCCAATGAAATAATACCGAAAACAACAATTAAATTGGTATTACTGTAAAACGTAACAAGAAATAGTTACTTTAATATGCAACATTTCAGCACATAGAAATAGAAATAAACAAAGGAGTTGATTGAGATACATGCACACTTTCAATTTTCATTGAAACAATGGAATGAAAATACAGCACAAAAAAAAAAAATGGAAGCATAATTATTATATTTTGACATAACAACCCATCCCCAAGCAATGCTCCCTAGCTGGTCTTCCTACAATTTGCACACACACACACACACACACACACACACACACACACACACACACACACACACAAACACACGCACGCAGGCACGCACGCACGCACACACACACGCACACACACACGCACACATACAACCCGCTCGCAGTCAAAATCACACATATACGCACTATGATATCTTCTTCTCATCAGTAATTAGTCCAGGCTAGGCTCCATAGAAAGTGCACCTAACCTTGTTTTTTGATATATACAATGTTTTATGATGGTTTCTTGTCAATTCGAGGGTGCTGATACCAAATCCGATTGATGCCACTCGCGTAACCTTGAGCATTTTCGGCAAAATGCAAAAATCCAAAATGGCCGCCAGATATGCTAATTTGGCCATGATAATCCCAGTTATGTCAATTTTATGACCAATTATTCCATCAAAGTTTTTTAAATTTTTGTTCCTTGAGTAATTCTACTTGCACATGCAAGAAACTTTTCATTTGAAGAGGTACATTTAGTATTTTAAGCTTATTTTCAATTCAAAATGGCCGCCACTCCTATACTCATGTACTATATGAAGGGCAAAAAATATGCTTAGAAATAGAAGACGAATTTTCAGTCACATACCTACGCTTTTATCAAATTTTGCATGTGCCATGCAAATCTAATGAGTGCCACTAGCAAAACAAGCAAACAAACAGAAAATGTATCGTTTTTAGACTTATTATATTCTTCATACAAAACTTCAAAATGAATGCCACTCATATACCCCTGCACAATATGAACGGCAAAGTGTTCATGGAAAAAACAAATTTTCTTTTTTTTTTTTCTGTCACCCAGGTACACTGTTTCTCAATTTGTGTGCTGATTATAAATCTGAGGATTGTCACTAACAAAAGTTGTTTTATTCTTTGATGCAAACATCCAAATTTGCTTCCTCAATCTGAATTTTTCCCAAGAAATTTGGTAAAACCCACCAATGCTTAAATTGACGCCAACATCAACATCGTTTATCAGGAATTATTAGGCATGAACAATTTGATAAAAGGCTGAATCTTAGATGATGACACAAATGAAATTTCCAATTACCTTTCCTGTTCTACATTATCTAAAGCGATATATTTTACAAACTTTTCAGTCCCCTCACCCGAGAAAGAACATGAGGAAGGGGAAAGTGGAAAAAAGGGACCACCTCACTTCCTGTTGTCAAATCTCTGAAATGAAAACAAGGCCCAAAAGTTTTTCATGTTAACCTAGATGAACTATATATGGAAGATGAATTCTACCATTTTTTTTTCTGAGTGAATGTGTTTGCGTATATGATGTCAAGAGAGACTCTGAGATCTGTATACAGTGCTGCCTCATTCTGAAAGCAGTGTTATAACAACTTCACACTGCTAGCACTCAGAGACTCCAACTCTCCAGCTTTCGACGGGAGATCTCCCGCCGAAAGCCCGTTTTGCAAAATATCCCGTTCTCCCGCTTGAGATTTACTTTCTCCTGCCCTGGCTCTGTGTCTCCCACTTGAAATGATTTCTTACTTTGTGTGTTCGTATGTTCAAAAACAAGCCTTAGATAGCACAAAAGAACATTAAGAACCCTATAAGAGCTTCCAGAGCTCAAGCGGGCCCTGGACCCCGGCCGCAGGGAACTTCGCGCTCTTGATAATTAATGCGCTTCGCGCATATCAAGTTGGAGTCTCCCGTTTGCTAGGGGTTTCAGGCGGGAGAATCTCCAGATCAGAAGGTACTTGGGGTTGGAGTCTTTGAGCACTTGCAGATTCAGGATTGCTCTAGGTAACCAGACCAGCCGTGTTCGGACTCTGAATGATGGCCTCCTTAATGGTGGCTGTAAACTGACTCCACTAGAGCTCTTTTTACCATATACATGGTGACATAACATTCCCTTCACGTAGGAAGTTTGCAGATGATCTTGCTTTTACGTCTCATAGACAGTCCTTGGATGACATGAGCCGAGTACTGACCCATCTCAAGACAATAGAAGAGTTCTTCACTTTCTGGAGACTTTGCCCCAACCTTTATAGGATTATCATCCGACCCATGCCTTCCATCTTAGTAACCATCTTGCCAATGCTGTGTTCAGGTAGCCCTCTATGGCAAGCCTTCCAAGCATAGGCTAAGGAAGTCTACCTTCCTTCACTGGCACTCGATCACTCTCCCTCACGCTGGATGGAAAGGATGGCAAGAGTCACCAGTCAACGTGCTGTCAACGCATACCCTGACCTTCCAAACACGATAGCATGGGGGCATTTCATGAAGCGTTTCGTCTGAAAAATTTGTCTGACAAATTTGCTCTCAGCCAATCGGATGCAAGGATTTTAGTAGCTTATAACAGTTAGTCAAAAAGAGAAGATCTGACAAAACGCTTCATGAAATGCCCCCTTGAACAACCTGCCATCAATGCGTCTGAAATCCCACAAGCCTAGATTTCCCTCCCGTAACTTGAAAGCTTTGACCCCAAAACCGGTTGGTGAAGATGCTGGTCTGATGTCATCTCTGACACCACCTAAGTTACCTACAACACTGTCTCTGGCCTGGCAACAAAGCCATAGGGCTTCAACGGGTGGTGATCAAGCAAGTCTTCATGTCTTCATTCTGTTTCTATGGCAAATAATCGCCCTCTGACCCCTGAGGAAGTGCTGAACATCACCAGATGTGGTTTCAATTAAAGCAATTCAGGACTAATATGCATCTTTAGAATGAGAATTCTGCAAATTTGGGGCTAATGTCACCTGTTGCCAAACATCCAATTAAAGGGTTCTTTAAAGACAATAAAAATTACAGTTTTAGTTTTAAGACAAGACTAAATGAGATCATGATGTCAAAGTGTATAATTATTATCAACACCTGGGAACTGTGAGAGAACTGAAAGAGGTATCTCACTGCTCCTTTGTTGATGTTTAATGAATAGTTTGTACGGTATTGCGTTTAGACAGTTTCGTTTATGCCTTCACCAGTTTTTGTCGTTGTTTTAAGTCAAGAAGAAAATCAAGTTTACTCTATAATATCAAGGCGGTACTTCTAAATTATATCATATCAAAGTGATGGAGGTTATGATCCATTTCAAACTCGCCTCCCTCCCCCCGCCCCCAACTCCTTGCTAGAAAAAAAAAAAAATATAATGTAAAGGGTTTTTAGTTGTGTCATTAACGTCCGGTATGTTTTTGTCTGCAACCATGTATCTCTGCACTTACTGTATAGGATTTTCTGTACTTTGTTAATATGGTTATAGGGGAATGTATATTAGAAGCTTTGTTTTCTAGATTCCCCTCCATTTTCAACATTATTTGATAAATACAATGCATCTAGGCTTCTTAATATATTGTGTTAGTATTACATTTTTATATTCAACCTGCGTGTAGAATATGATATTATATTGATTTCTTCCGAGACGTTTAGTGAACTTATATTCGTTGTTGAGACAAAATGAAATAGATATGAAATTGTGTTAAACATAGTAAGGTTTATGAATATTAAATGCTGAAATATACATGTAGGCCCTCTATATTTTAAGTGACACCCAACATATTGGTATTACACATGCAACACTTTATCACAGCGTAGGTACGGGACTGGAAATACAGTAAATTTGTTCTATATTCCCATGCATTATGTTTTGCCATTCATATAGTACATAAGCATAGGAATGGCGGCCATTTTGAATAAAAATAAGCTTTAAATACTAAATGAACCTATATGAAATGAAAATTCTCTTGCAAATGCAGATGGAGTAACTCTAGGAACAGAAATGTACAAAGATTGGTGGAATAATTTGTCATATAATGCGCATCATTATGTTTATCACGGCCGAATTAGCATATCTGGCGGCCATTTTGGATTTTTTCATTTTGCCGAAAATGCTCAAGGTTACGCGAGTGGCATCAATCGGATTTAGAATCAGCACCCTCGAATCGACAAGAAACCATCAAAAAACATTGTATATATCCAAAAACAAGGTTGGGTGCCTTCTAGCCTGGACTAAATGTTGATAATGTGGTTGTGAGCGATATTACTGTTGTAAAAGCTTAAAGGTACTGTTTACCTTTGGGAGCAGTGATTTAGAAAATGTTCGAGATATCACTTTGATGCATATGTGTAGGTCAGTTGTATCACAAAACATCCTGCCATATAAAATGTTTGCACTAAAGCCTAAAATATAAGGAGATATCACTATTTTTCTCATTAAACCGTAACTGTACATGGTTTAGTCTGGAAACATTTTTATTATAAACTATTGTTCATATTTTGTATATTTAACAATACCTAACATTGATTACACTGGTACAAATTTTTACATTGGTGGTTTCTATCTATTTTGAAGCACTAATGCTGGGTTCTTGTTTCATCTGCAAATGGTAAATTATGCCTTTAAAATCTGATGTCCTTTAACGATGAAACGCCTGTCCATTGTTGGACTGACTTTGCCCTATTTATCGTAATCACAGAGTTGAGTTGCACTTTATTAGAGGCTAATGACACGCTGGGTGTCTTTCTGATGACAGTGTAAATCACGGTGGTAGCTATACGAACGGACGCGCAAAAAGCGCAAGGCGAGAGGGATGGTATTATACATGGAACATGGGGCTACTTTTTCATAGTAACTCCATGCATGGAAGAAGGTTAGTCGAGATCTAGAAGTACGGAACATCTGCATTCTTAACGCTGCTTGGAGAGCGCTGCTCCACACCACGTCACGTAGAAAAGAAAGAAAAGTTGTAAGAAATCGCAACGCATTATCCACGCAATGACGCCAACCAGTATAGCACAGGCATGAACCGAAAACAGAGAGGGAAGGGGGGTTGGAGGGAGGATGTAAGAGAAACAAAATAGACGAAGAGTAAGTTGTAAGACAGGTAGAAAGATGTAGAAATAATAGTAAATCATAGTTATTATTATCATCAACCCCTTAGAGACACGTTTGAAACCTGAACTATATAACGCTCAGAGCCACAATAAAAACATTATTAAAAAAACCTTGGTTTTCATATGTTTTGCAGACGAAATTCAAAACGATGCATTGCCTTCTCTTTTCATCTTTTCCCGTTATTAGTCTGTTTCCATCCTCATTGCTGTTATTTCATATAAAAAAAAAATCTGATAGAAATAACTAAGGACGTGTACTAACTTTACCTCATCCCACAAAAATCGTGGGTCAGAAAGTTTTGAGACACTCGAAATTTCTCTCTCACCGTATAATACTGCCATCTATCCTGAATATTGAATACATAGTTTTGACAAAGGAAATTCTCTCCCCCCTTTAACACACATCCACATCCACAAAGCATACACATTCTTTTTTTATAGTAACAAGAGAAATAAGACTTAACTTTACAAGTATCTATATGTGCAAATTACGTCACACAGTAATAGCAACGGTGATTACTTGCCTCAAGCGAAGACGAAAGTGCCAAGATTAGGTTGATCGAGTCGTGTATTCAAAGACGTTCAAAACACTTTTGCTCAAAGAAGACATTCAGACGAATACCATTTGAATGAGAAAACAGCTCCTTGAAAAAATGCTCTCATCTTATTGAAGTGCTCTTCAGCGACCGTCTGGGAAAGGAAACGGTAGAGAGATGAAGAGAGAGAGAGAGGAGTATTATCCTGTTTTACGCAAGAGTGTCAAGAGGATACTGGTCATGTGCGATTATTTCCCGCTGATTATATACGTCTTCGTAAAGACAAGTAGTTATAAGATTATTATTGTTATTATTATTATTATTATTATTATTATTATTATTATTATTATTATTATTATTATTATTATTATTATCATTATTATTATTGTTATTATTATTATTATTATTATTATTATTATTATTATTATTATTATTATTATTATCATCATCATTATTATCATCATTATTATTATTTATTCGGCAATTGCAAAACAATACAAGTGACAACAGAGAAACAAATAAAACAAGCAAAACACAAGAAAACAAAGTGTCAGGCTTTCCCTGTTGAGCTTCCCTAAGGAGCCGGGTTGGAAAAAAGCAATCAAAATCACTATGTATAGGAAGAAAAGGTGGAAGGGGGAAGAAATTACAGCTCATCGCTGCTGTATATGTGAGGTAACGTCAATGCAAACGTCAATATCATCGGAAGATTCTTTTTCCCCCACCATTCTCTCTTTGTCAATGAGACACCTTTTTAGGCGGAATTCTAGAGGAATGGCATGAATCTAAGATAATAATATACAATGTACTTCCAAGTATCGTTTAAGCTGATCGGACACACCAGGTTCTACAAGGCCTTCGGTTGCTTCAGTGTTTTCTCTACAAAATTGAAGCAGGGATGTGCCCTGAAGATCAACCTACATGGGGCTTTATACTCAAACAGGCTATCATGACGCAGATAACTGGGCATGACACATAACTCTCCAGAACTACTGCCTACAGGTCCCCAGGAGGTTGGATCTGTTACTAAAGTGCAGTGCACTACTATAATATTGTCCAGCAAACCAAATCCAAATGTTCGCTGTCAGCTGGTCTAATGTCTAATTAGCCTAATATCTTCTTCTTTATCCCGGGTAGCCTAGTCAATGTTGGCACTGTTCTATCAGAGGGCTCTGTCATTATTATTGCCCTAGTGTTGCCAGGTACTCATTATTATACACCTGGGTAAGTAGACATGGTAGGTAAAAACATCTTGTCCAAGGATGTCAGCACTGGGCAGGAATCGAACTTGGGTCCTGTAATTGGGGGTGCGGAGTCTTGTCCACTATGCCGCAGTGACCCACTGTTTTAAATCGGTCCACGCCTCTTTCTAAAGGGGTTAAAGGAACAAGTTGACGATTTTGTCGAACCCAAGAGATTTGATTTCGAAGCAGACGCTATACCGACTGAGCCACATCACCGCCTTGTACACCCAGTAGTTGTAAATAGCCGGATCACAAATATCTAGAGTACTAGTGACTCCAGCAATCATTATAATCAATTTTCCCGTGAATTATTTTTCTATTTATGAATACATAGATACATTGATTAATTCATTTATCTATCTATTTATTTTTTGCCATGAAGAACGTGGATTCAGGCTATCAAACTGAATTCTGATACTCCGTAGAAGAGGAATTAGGTCTACTGTCCTATCATGTCCTTTGTGTCCAAAATACCCTCTTTGTTCGAGCCATCACTTTGGTACCATGTCAAGAAACATTCTTTGGCAGACTCTGTTCACAGCGCCCTCATATGTCTGGGATCAGTGTGTATAATGATGACCTAGGACTGAAATCCTAAACCGAAATTAATTCCCATCATATTAGCTCATCGCCAACTGGCGTTCCTTCCCCCAGCGGAGCGGCTGCGATCAGCTGTGCAGTCGCTCTGCCCCTTCGGCCGACTTGGCTTTGACGTTTGGCTCATTACGGCAAGTCGATGCGAAGGCATAGTGAAGCATCTTTTCCACGAGATTAACCGGGATAATGATTTAATGCATCGAAACTTTCTTGGTGTACTTCGTTAACGATTTAATGAGGCCATCAACGCCCGAATAACCCCGTAAGCTGATGCCCGAGTGTGAAACGCATCTATCAACTCGCAAGCCGCTCGGCCGGCGTACAGTGCCGCCATCTTTCGGTTCTCCTCCTTCCGACGAAACTGCACACAGCCAAATGAATTATAGCCGCCCGGAGCGGATAGAAAAGCGCGTAGATAACTACATTGGGCCCCTGGGACGCCGGGGGTATACGGGAAACACACTCTTACTTCCACTTAACGCACAAGCCCCCGCTATCATCTCTGTCGTAAATATGGCATCATTTTGCAGTGATTTAGCTGGTTGCCATTAAATAAAGATCATTTCTCTGCCAAGGGAGGGTAATCTTCGCGACTCCGGAGGAGATTCTATTACTTTTGAAGTTTAATTTTGGGTAAACGATATGACGGCTGCCTCCAGCGTAGAGATCTTTCAGCGACGATATTATATAGGGCATGAAAAAAAGAAGCATGGATAATTTGTTTTTAACCATCAACATTTTCTTGTCCGATTTAGCTCTGTCGGGCCATCAAATTCTTGTAACGGTTGACAATCATGTTCCGAGTTTTGAGAAAGATATTAATAAAATTATAACAGCATGTTTCCCGGAAAGTGCCTAAAGTTTTACGTCAATTGAAAATAGGCAGAGCTGATGGACTCGTTTATGTTTCCTTTCATGATCTGCGCCTGCAAAAATTAAGAAAAAACCAAACAACTACGAGTTCTGAAGCTTCTGGCCTATAATAATTTTGCGTCATTGGTTCAACTCTGACAATTCCATTTTTGTTTGCTGTCTAACTAAACCAGCTTGCTGTCGAGTCTTTCCACATCTTGGTTTTCGTTTGACCGCGTAAATCAAATGAAACGTAGCAGACGACATTGTAATGCAATGAATTGCAGGAGCTAACGAAAGTACAACTGTTTTTCACACTTTTCATTGACAAAAATCGGTATACCTTGTCTCCATGCATTTGTTCATCAGAGTGATCCATTTGGAAATAAGAACTAAAGAATAAGGGAGAGAAGAGAGAAATAAACCCCAACAACAACTCAAAAACTCTTGTGTGAAAAGCTATGAAGCAAAAACAAAAAAACAGATGAGAGAAAAATGGGTTAGTGGAGTTACAGACAAGAGGAACGCAGTCACGTGGGAGAGGACACTTAACTAGAAGATGGTAGTGTCATCATCTTGGACGATGCTGTGTCCCACGTTAACTTAAACCGGCTCTCTCACTCTCCCACCCCGTTCTACGGGCGGTGTGCATGGGACGTCCCACCCCGAGCAACCGCCGCGCGCCGCTTTTAGCCGTTCGCGGTTCGCTGGGCATGATCTACACATTTCAGGTTGCGTTTTGACAAATATTGGCTTTACGCATCCTTGAACACAGCCATGAGCCGGAGTGTGTAGTTTTAGCAGCAGAGCAGATCTACCCTATTACAGCATCCGATTACGTTACATAAAAATCACTGCTTCTGCATTCGGCCTGGTCATTAAAGTAATTACATACTGTTGCCCCCCCCCCCTCCTCCTTGTAATGAATTTACCACGAAGCACTATGATGTCCAAGGTTTTCATATATGTCATTAACTTTTCTCCTCTTTGGAGAAAAGAAGCTCAGCTGTATGATATTCATATCCCCCAGATCATCAGCAAGCTGTTATTGATTCCACTTAGATTTTCAGATCGTCAACAGTGTTTCAAATTAAGTTATGTTCAGTGTTACTTCACTTCAATTTTATTCAAGTCAAATTGTTTAAAAGTTGAACTGATAAACATCAGACATATCACCTTGTATTGTGTATTTCATTTCATTGATGAAAAAATAATTGAATTTGAATTAGATTGAAAAGCGCTTTCTGTGCAAATTAGTCAATCAGTTGCAATGAAAGCGCTTTCTGTTACTTATTTTCCATAAAATTAGCATTAGCTTAGGTAATTCTATCGTGCTACAAATGAACTGAGGATACTAAAGACGAAAGTAGTGTAATGTAACAATTTAGAGTCTGGGCAAGGTGGATAAGAACACTGGCATCATCATCCGCTCGAGGATTTCTCATTTTGTCAACGAAATGAGTGCCATATTCTCTATCATCGCAGGTTATTCACGACAAATAGCCCTTGGCGAGGATTTGTCATGTTTAATCAGGACGTGCCATACCTTCACCATTGTTCACTGTTTACGGCAATGGGGCTATATCAGCGTCCACTTTTACCCTTGGAATTTGAAGCAAACTGTGATTTTCCTCTTAAATGAATTTAACTAGGACTTTCTCTTTCACAGGCAGAGAAACGTTGGGTAGGAACATTAATGAAGTGATGCCGTTACGTTTTTTATTCACTTTTATGTAATTCATATAAAACAAGGGTATACATTGGAATCATGCTTGAATAATGTCATTAATCTATAATCAATATGTTTATATTCATGTGTGATTGTGAATATAAGCGTATTTGGTAGGCCTACTTTCTTGAGATTCTTATAAAACATGGGCACAAATTATAATCATGCCTGGATTAAGGCTAAAAAACTTTCCCTTAATACTGCTAAATCTAAGTTTATGATTTTTCAGTAATTCAATAGAAATACTGCCTGGGGACATATTCATTGATAATATTTCTCTTGAGCAAGTCAATAGTATAAAATTTCTTGGTATTTGTGTGGATAATAAGCTTACATGGAAAGACCATGTTAATGTCGCCCTGTAAAATAATCTCACGAAATATAGGTGTAATTAATAGACTGAAATATTTCTTACCATCTCCCACATTGACTATGCTTTACTCCAGTTTTATTTTACCGTATGTGAACTATGGAATTTTAGTGTGGGGCAACACGCATCAATTTCTTTTGGAAAAAAAAAATTATTGCAAAAAAAGTCATTGAGAGTAATCTTTAACTTAAATCCACGTGCTCAGAGAATTTGTTTTGTGATAACAAATCATTATAGATGAATGATTCATATTTATTTCAGTTGGGTCAATCTATGTTTAAACACAATAATACAATTTATCCCATATTTTTCGTCGCAATTATGCGGTACACAATTACCATTACTACGAACAATTTTCGCCCAAAATTTGATTTGAATTGAATTGAATTGAATTGAATAATGCTGTATTACAACGACTGATACAGATATATGATGTGTGTGTGTATGTGTGTGTCTGTGTGTGCATACAATATCCCCGTTTCGAGTTATTTCAATCCAACCCATGTTTTTGTTTTGTTTTGTTTTGGTTTGTTTTTACCAATAAATACATGCATGTGTGTGTGTGTGTGTGGGGGGGGGGGGATATTTCTATTCTGTATTTCTATCTGAGTGCGTTTGAGAGTCCGCGATTTGATTTAATTGGGTGATTAAATAATTTTGAATAGTTTTATATATTTTATTCTTTATATCTTGTGGGATTTTATAGAGTGAGATTTGGTGATTTTGGCCACATTCACGATGACACTTAACTTCAGACGTAGTTCGAGAAGAAGAAGAAAAAAAAAACCCAAAGAAAACAATATTTTGTCTCATCGAATGTTACCACTGCTTTATACAACCAAATAGATTGGTTGATTGATTTCTTACTGTGTTCCGTTAATTGTAATTAGCGCATGCAATTTAATAATTCTGAAACGTTACGAATTCTAAAAAACATATGTAAAAAAAAAAAAAAAACAAACCCATGAGTTCTGGTGTAAACATTTCAAATATACTCTGTCTGGGTATAAAGTGTTACTTTTCCCACGGACTTGGCCAAATGCGTCAATGTCATGTAATCAAATCACCATGGCTATTCAATTGTTCATTTTTTGGTTTCTGCAATTTTTTCTTAAACATTTTTTTTTTAAGTTTTTTTTTTCTTAAACAAAATTTTACCACGAAAATAGGATATGTAAGTTATGGTTATTTCTTGAAACAAACTATATACTTACATATTACAGGCTTATCACAATCATAATTAACAATATAAATTTATTACAGTAGATTTGATGGTGTTGCAGAGGTTGACACAAAAAGTAACTTGATAGAAAAGGACGGGGGATATGCAATATTTGGAATTTGAATTGTATTTTGGAATGTTTATGTTAGGTTTATAGTAATGGAATATATGAGACATAATTAAAATAACCCAATACATGTATACCAATAAAAGAATTCAAAATAGTAGTAACATCCAAATGTAGTACAATATTGCATAATCGGTAGATTTATTTCCCAATGCCAAATTGAGCTGGGTAGCTGGGAATTTTAGTCATTGACAAATAGAAAAAAAAAAGAACCCAGTTTTTATAAGCATCTCTTTTCAATATTTTTGATACTCACGGTATAGAAGAGGAATACGACGATAATTTGTAACTTTGACAAGATCATCTAATCATAAACTGGATCTTTTTTTTTTTGTGGCTAACTTTGCTTAATCAGAACAGCGTCTATATAGTGGAGAGTGATAAATGAAAAATATGTTGTAATGGGGAAATTATATCACGAGTTATTGCTTTAAAAATTCATTACTGATACTATCATGTCTTATAGATATTTTATATTTTCGACTATTCTAAGTAATTCATATCGATCTGTTGGAATAGAACACATTGGTTTATATTTTGTTGAGTTGGACGAGATATTATGGAAAATCCATATCATCACAACTTATTCATGGCAGCTAATCAGGGTCAATGTTTGTACAAGAAAACAGAAAGTAAGAAAGCTTGTGCAATGTCAGCTGGGTTTGTAATTCCTTTGCTATCAATTTCGAGATTGCATCCGATTAAATTGATGTGATTATAGTTTTCATTGTTTTTAAAGTTTATTCAGAAGAGTAAATTAAATGGTTTATGAAGTATGTGTTTTTAATTGAACGTAATATTCTTTGAATAATCAATGGATTTGTAATCCCCTTTTCTTTTTTTAAGGTTGGCTGCTTGGACAACTGGTATATGTATGTATAATATATATGTATAATGTATATATATATATATATATATTATATATATATATATATATATGTATGTATATGTATGTATGTATATGTATTGTGGGGGGGATCATAATATTGGAATTCAAATTACAACCTTAACCCTAATTAATTAGAGCCGAAAGAGTGCTCAAATCTACTGTTTTTGTATGTTTTGGAATCGGGTTTCTCTTTGATGTGGAGGAAAAAAAGATATTGACAGGTACGGTGACTATAACATCATAAGATGATCAAAAACCTGTTCAAAGAGCTTAATAAAACTGTTCAACAGAATAAAAATGTGTGCTGTTATGCTATTGGATCAATACATGATAAACTAAGATTATCATTTTTTTACCATTCATATTCTAATCATAATTATTAACATTCAACCCGTCTGAGTAAATGTCGCTATTAACTATTGATTCAAAAACAAATAAAAAATCCTAATACAGTTTTGATTTCATTCTATCTAAAGCATCTATTTCCAGATGCCCAAAGGATTACATGAAAGAGAGGAAGAGCTGTCCTTG
Source organism: Diadema setosum (assembly GCF_964275005.1). Taxonomy (NCBI): domain Eukaryota; kingdom Metazoa; phylum Echinodermata; class Echinoidea; order Diadematoida; family Diadematidae; genus Diadema; species Diadema setosum. Next base: position 21,315,092 of record NC_092702.1, on the reverse strand, counting down.
ATATTTGTGACGTTTTGGAATTTCCACGCGGAAATACCACGAAATTGTAGCTCTTGTCCATTTCTCTCATTCAAAACAACTTTTCACCATGGGGTGAATTTGGACTTTGGAAGTTGGAAAACCCCTCAGCATGGTTTCGTCGGGGTGACACTAATTTGGGACAGAACACCTGAGGAAGCACAATATTCATCTTTATTTTTTTCCCCTCAGTATTTTCCCATTCATACCAGACAGGCCGTTTAGCATGCAAGTCAGTTTCATTCAACTGATTACATCCCCACACCTAATTTCCATTTCTTTCTTTCTATCACCGAAGAAGGTGGGAATCATTTTCTTTTGACTTCATTCACACCTCATCCATGACAGTGCTACGGTGTTGCTGTTGTTGTTGTTGTTGTTGTTTTGTCACGATGATATTAGTATCCTCTTAAATTGCACTTCTACTAATCGCTGTGATTTAAAGTGGGTTAATCACAAGTCGATTAACCATACAAACCGTTAGAATTAAAGTAATAACTAAATAAATAACTGTCACAGCTAAAAGCTAAACAGAAGGATAAGGGATGAAGTTGTGAAATACTAAGAAATAGGAACTTAATAGACGTGAACTTTCGTGGAGGAAAAGAAAAAAGATAGGATGAATGTATGATGCTTCTGGCAATAACACATGGAATATAGGGAGGGTGGAATAGCAGTCGACGTCAGAGGAAAGAGAGCATGGAGAAGAACACACCCAGGATAACTGTGGATGATGTTGCCACTCAACAAAGATTTGAGCTGATTTGGAATAACCTCCAACACGAAAGGTAACGGAAAGCTGGAGTGCATATAAATAGGTTGAAATATGGCCGTTTAGTCATTATACGTTGATCTCAGTCGTGGCTAGAGGAAAAAAAAAAACACACACACGCACACACACACACACACACACACAAACATATAAACAGATGAATTTGATATTGTCGTGTTTCGCATCCCTTAACTTTGCCGCTGCCTGCGAGATCTCGTGATGGCGTCTGGGAAGCAAGAGAAATGACGGAAGAAGTTTATTAATATGCATGGCTCGTGTGACAATACTTATTGAGAGGCGACAATAAGAGAGAAATCACGGCATATTTCCGTGGCGAGTTCAACTACTAGGACTGCCGGGCTATTTCAGAATCGTGACATGACGGGGGGGGGGGGAGGGGAGGGGGAGGGGGTATCGAGGCCTACTGAATGAAAGTGTGTAAAAGAGTGGGGAGTGCAACTATGACTATGTCTTGTGTGTTCTATAGCTACCATTTCGAATATTGGTATTTCCATTTGCTGTGTGTTTCTCTTCATTTTTTTTTGTGTTTTTTTTTAAACTTTTCTCGTTGGTCTGTCTTATTCAATTATGTTAATTCCCCTGAATACGAACATATTGCTGAATTACATTTCGAGCATTTTACTTTTGACCCACATATTAAAAGGATATTACAAAAAAAAAAAAATCTTGTTGTGTTATACCAATTACTTTGTTTTTATCGATACTCTTGATTTAGTATTTTTTTTTCCCTGTCCACGCAAGTCTGGTATTCTCATGGTCGGGTATACGTCACTTCCGGTTTAGGTGGAGCGAAAACAAACAGCTCGCCTGTATACGTACATCAGGTGCGAAAATTGAACGGCGAAGTGCATGTTTACATGTATGAATATATACCTGGTGATACAGACAACATAGTGCGGCGCAGGCGTCTGGAATCCAATACCTACCTCTATTTTTTTTTTCGCAACTTGTCAATAACATTTCTTGTGGCTATCAGAAATATCAAGATGGATCATATTCTGTAAGTTTCATGGAATTTCAAAGCATATTATGGAAGAAAAGTAGATAATTTCGTCTCAAAACTTGATACCCAATTAATGTCCAACCATGAGAATTGCGCCAAGTGCTATGATGTTTGGAATGCTCCACCCGATAAAGAGAGGTCAACTGGTATTGTCAATGATACAGATGAAAATGGTGACGCGACATTTGCTCCTGCGACAAAATATAATGCTTCGGTCTTTTTTTTTCTCCAAGAATTTGGGGTTAGGGTGAGGGATGGATAGTATTTCAAGTTTAGCTTGATGTGAGGATTAGGATTTGGGTTACAGTTATCTTTGAAGGCAGAATTCATGTGTGGCTTACTGTGCAGATATTTTATTGAAACAATTATCGCAGGAACACAGGTCATGGAACCGATAGAAATATTACAGATAATCACATGTGAGTTTATTTGCAGAGACGCGTCATGTTCACTCTAATCGAGTTTGTCACAATCGTTACACTTCCGACCCGACCAATCTCTCCAGCCAGTTAGAAAATATAGGGCAATGTAGGGAAGATTACATCAACGTTGACATTTCTATTCATGGAACTCATTTCCATCCCTACTGCTATCCCTCTTTCAAGACTTCTCACTTTCTGGCGTTCGAGTGAAAATTTTAAACACTCCTCCCTCCGATCTTACATCATCGCGCTGGTGATATGAATAGAAGCTTGCATTATATCCTTCAACTGCAAGCGACGCAAACGACAGCTTACGCTGCGTTAGCGCTAGCTAGAAACAGACTTTAACTACCCGCGACATTGTCTCTAAGTTTCTCATGAAGGTCCAAATACACAAGATTGAAGCAAAATAAATTAGACAAATCAATGAACAAATCCAGTCGTGAAAACGCTAAGAGGTATTTCAACTTCTCTCCGGAAATACTAGTATACGGCGATGTAAAAGTGAAACCACCTATTTAAAAGGGCGAAAAGGTTTCGAGCGGAATGGCATACTTATTAGGTGATCCGAGTATCCTCTCTGATCACCTTTTATATCTGTACTGATTCTTTCTTTATTTCTTTCTCACCAAATGTTGTGCAGAGGTTAACTCAAAAAGTCCTTCGACTATCAATTTCAAACTTACACCATATGCATCATGTCATAAGAACGACAGATCTAATGTATCATTGTTATTAGTCAATCATGACGTCATAGTGACGTCATTATCTGAAATCTCCTTCTCATTTATATCTCATCGAAGAAATGGAATTTTTCAATGAAATTTACATCACATATATTTCAGGGCAAGGTCTTTCTACTCATGTTCTCAAAATTTCTGCTACACTTAAAACGTACGCGTACGCGCGCGTGTTGAAATTTTGAAATTCTCCTATCGAGCTCAAAATTGTTTTGCAGACGTTTCAGCTCATTTGCAGCATTTTATTAAAAAAAATCCGATTTTACTCGTCACGATGGACGGTGACCCCCCCCCCCCCCCATTTTCTTTACACATTCTGAAAGCTGATGCGTTGTACATGTTATTTCATGGGTTGGCAATGCTGGAAAAATGATTAAAAGATATCAAATTTCTTAATAAAATAAAAAAAAAGTAAGTTCTCAAAATTTCAAGTTCACTCGAGCGTATCTCCCTTATCCTTTGCCAATTTCAACCTTGTCAAATTTGACCAGTTCACGCGTTATTTCTACCGGAGTGCATTTTTTCTTGAAATGAAAATTGACATGACTATATTTTTTGGAGCACTAGCTCACGTATCCTTCGCTGAATTTCCCCCAGATTTTAATATGTTGTAGCTGAGACTTTGGGCTATCGTAATTGTGCCCTCCATTTTTTCATACGACGTCGATATCACGTCGAAAAACTTGGTTGAAATTGGCACTTGGCTTCGATGTAGCGTCATTTTGCCTAATACACAGAGCCTATGGGAGATGAAATAGGTCAGTGCATAGCGCATCGGACTTTTAATCTAAAGGTCCCGGGTTCGAGCCCCAACGCTAGTTTTTGCTTTATTAAAAAAAAAAAAAAAACTTTTTTCTTCTTTTTCTTTAGTTATTCTTATTCTCCCTTCCTAACTTTATCTTTTTCTGATTTTTTTTTTAATGCTTCTCCTTCAAATTTCTTTACAATACCTTAATTTTTTCTGTATTTTTCTTTCTTTCTTCCACTTTCTGTGCAATAGATCAACAACAACAATGGCTATCAACCCCATATTTTGCACATGTTTAGTTCATGTCACGAACATCATTTCATAAAATAACAACTACTTCCTCCGACACCATCTTGGGTAGGTAAATTAGGGTCAAAGGTCAAAAGTGTTTAATCCTGTATCTTGGTAAATACACGCCCTATCTTTCGTACATTTTGCACACGTAAGGAACATGTTGCAAGAATCATTTCACAAAATAACAACTTTTTTTTTTTCTCAGATGCCATCTCGGCTGTGTAAAGTGGGGTCAAAGGTCAAATATACTTCATTCTGTAATCTCATTAGTGTATAATATGGTATCACCGTCATATTTTGTACACACATGGACCTTGATAGATGGATCATTTTGTTAAATAACGACGCTTTGGTCGGACGCCATTTTGGCTGTGCAAATGAGGTATTATCTCTATGGAAGTACATTTTTTCTAGCTAGCTAATTCATCTTATAGTGAATTTCTCCCAGATTTTTAATATCTTGTAGATGAAACTTTGGGCTATCATTCCTATGATCCATATTCTAATTGGCAGTCGGGATTACTTCCAAAGACCTGGTTGAAATTGACGCTTGGCTTCAATGTCGGGAGATATGTCTTTCTTTCGGTGACTTTCTTTGCAATAGCCCAAGAAAAACATGCCCTTTCACCCCCACATTTTGCACATGTTTAGTCCATGTCAAGTACATCTTTTCATAAAATAACAACTACTAGTACTTCATAAGACATTGTCTTTTCTAGGTAAATTAGGGTCAAAGGCCATAACATTTATTTCAGAATGAATCGGATCACCTAATTTGTCAGTGTTGACAAATTCAAAGTCTAGTCTGTAATTGGCATGGCTGGGTGCATTTAGAACGAGTGATACATGCACTTGTATGATATAGAATCATAGTTTAAAGTTAAATCCCACTCTTAGATATGTTTGCCTCTAGCCTCTATCAGACTAATATCAAACTACATGTAGCAATACATTGAACACTTCATTTCAATCGCACATTTCTCGAACAGTTTCATAACCATGTCCTCAAGAAGCAAAAATTTCCATCCAAATCTCGAGTCCTAAAGAGATGACGTAAAGATATCAATTCTCCCCTACAGTTTGAAGAAGAAGAAGAAAAAAATGAAAATTATGTTTTCGTCCATAAGTAACAAGTACGACTTTTTCACCGTTTAAAGTCATTATCTCCTAGCTCTTTCAACTATGCAGTCGTACAACACTGTAATGTGATGGATGAAACTTTCATCATATTAATTCCATTCTAAAATACATGAGAATAAATTCAGGACAGGTTTGTATGCAGATCTACATAAATAAAGACACTCGGGCCATGACATCACAGCCTCATGAAATTTGCATATGCAATTGTGACAACTATTACGTTCTTTCAAAGCCTTATTGGCATTCCCACAACCGACTTACTGTTGGCCTCATTCGGTGACCGCAGATAAGATGAGCAGCAATAACTGGGCGAGAGATTACAGTATCATATATCCACACGGGAGGATATATACTTCATCTAATATCTTCAACAAATATCTCTTGTTAGTAAATGTCATCTGAACAGTTGGTTTCTGAAAAAATGTAAGGGATTGAAAATGAACAAATCACATGTAGTTCGTATAATGCATCTTAACATTCGCTTTCTAAAAATAAGTATTTTTTTTCCTGATAAAACGAATTATTTTGAATGCTTAATGTACTAAAAAAAGTTGCTTCTCGCATGTGAAACAAAAATAGCAGATGTATGAGAATTTAACTAAAATATCACAAGAATATTTTCAAAGTAAAAGCCATTTACAATTATTTAGAATTCTTAATGCAATGATGACTTCGTGTCAATAAACGTTCACGGAAGAACATGAACACGAAAGTAGGTTTGTAGCTTTGTTCTATCCATGGAGCTATAGTAGCTCCTTGCTCTAACTTTTAGTATAGGAACGCTTGTTCGATTCGCTTAGATACGATTTAAATCACATTCTCTAAATGAATGGGAATTTCTCCCGAAAGTCCGCAACAAAAGTTTTCGCTTTTCTTTTAAAATCGTCACAGGACATTATGTAAATTAGGCTAGTTTCCTAAACAGATGCCTTTCACCTGTTGTCTCGATCGAACAAATTCAATTCAAAGAGCTTGATCTATCGAATTGATCTTTCAAACTTCTTATTTGAGAAGAAAAGCATCCTTCAAAAAAAAAAAGTTCTTATTACTCTAAAAGTAAAACAGTCAAGAGTGGCTTTTGAGAGCTGACGTAAATTATGATACTTTACCGTTTGGGCATCAAAACAGAAGAAACTTTGTCCACGTAATTTGGTATCAACTTTCGGAACAAGCAGTACATTTCATTGATATTTTGATTTTAGGTTACAAGGGGGAATATATATTGAGTGTTTGCACAAGTAATGCATTTGGGGCAAGCTTAATTAAAAGAAGATAATATGCATCCTTAACCTCAGTCTTTTTTGACAGTCGATGAATTCTATTTTTCAAATCTTGCTATGTTTAGGTTCAATGATATGAGCAGCAATATCTTAACTTATGTAAATATAGATTTTGATTTGGGTTAATCATACTGTTGAGAAGGGGAGGTATACAACAAATGAATTAATTAATTATTCGTTAGACATTTTACACATAAGGGTTAACGTTTTCTCAGGAAACATAATAAATATAGGGTAACATTCGCTGACTTGCAGACTCCTCTTTATGTTGATTTATATAGTAGGCATTGAAAACTGCGAGACTTGACTATTATGGTTTCAATGTTTGAATTTCTCATTTGAGCTGTGGAGGAAAGCGGATACTGTGTGAAACTGCGCTGAGATTCATTTAAAACGATTATTGAAATCAGAGCTTGATATCAGCAAGGCACTTGTTCAGTTTGAACAGGTGCCCTAAAATGCTTGTGGATGTTAGCTTTTACTATTCAACACTGACTATAGAGTTTTTAAATGTGATTAGAGTATCGTATTAATCCACTGAATAGGTTATGTTGTATGTACATGCAGTTTTGCTTTCATATTTTATATCCAAAAATTGTAAGTGTTACGAAATCATGATGCAAACACTATAACAAGCAAGCCCGAAACAATATTTCTTCGTCCATTAAGGAAATCATCTAACACATATTATGCTTATCAGAACTATCAATATATGTCATACACAAAGATAAACAGACGCACACTGAAATGCACGCTCGCACTCATACAACCATCCAATTATGTACGCAGGCAGAAGATTTTGAAATGCTCTTTTTAAAATTGAATGAATGTCATTTCGGTCAATTTGACGCCGTCAATACCAATTTGTTAATTCGAGCGACTCTCGTCATGTAATACGCCACCTAAAACGCTCATCCTGATTCTTACTGTCTTCTCTATTCAAGTCATGTCGACTCGAATTTTGCAAGACAAGCAACAGTATTTTTAGAACACACAACAACTTTCCTAATAATAGCGAGAATGAACGTATACGAAAATATTCATTTTATAATGAAAATGATACTACATTTCATTTTTATTTGTTTTGATTTGCTTTGATTTCTGAATTTCTTTTTTCATACATAAATGAAATAACAGTCAATTGAAAGAACTAATCGAGCACAGTATAATTTGAATCTGACAGTTAAAACAGATAAATGATTAATTCAGATATCCAACATTTTCTTTCAACACGATGCAAAATGAAAACAAACGGGCATTATTTTATGCATACATTATTTATGCAAAGATAGGATTCCGTGTATCTGTCGTTCAAAGACAAATTAAGCAACTCTATTTTCTGTACTATAGTCGGGAGCAATATTTCAATTTATTGAGCATTTTTGTGTTTTATAGTGTTACTCTTTTGTCTGTAAATGTATGTCTATGTGCGCATGCGTGTGTCCAACCAACAAACCTTAAACTGATCATGTAGATAATTTTTGATACATTTTTCATGTTGATGACGATTACACTTTCATGTTGTTTAACCTTTCAGGAAAACAACGTTACATACACCTGCCCTCGACGGAAAGGCAACTGAAATACTCAAAGTGATGAGGGTGAGAACGCATCGTTTAATTCAACCGTTTACCTGAATGGATAATGCTGTCACTGAATTTTGCGGACCGATTTAGCCATGTTACATTTTCGCGCGAACTTGGCCTGACACGTTTTCAGCTAAAAAGGGCGCCTCCGCATTTCATACATTGCAGCTTAACGGTGAACACGGTGCTAACTGCCGCCGATGTATTCACGAGCCCTTGGAGCGGCGCTGCAGTAAGTAGTGTGCTTCCATCGGTGGTTACGTATGCAGAGCGGTTTTTGTCGAAGTCAGGGCGATGGAAAAAGGATTACGTGAGCAGAAGCAACTGCGCCTATATTTTTTGACGTCGTCTTTCCACGTGCTTGTCCCCGCTCTTACGCTCACTGCAAGTCTGATTGTGTCCTGAGGGATCACGGCTGTAATGCCGCGTAAATAGACTTCCATTGGGTTATGACCCCATCGCGGAAAATGGAGAAATCGAAGTATTGTCTAGACGTAATATTGATATCAGCTATCCACGTATTTACTATGAGAGTAGCAAGTATGCACTCTTTGCAGTATATCTTAGTTATGTTTTGTAAAATATTTTGTAAAACATAACTGGAATACCTGGGGAAAAGGTAAACATTAATGGTTTACGTCCCGGATGGCAAAATTCAATGTTTTTTGCCCCTGCAAATTGTTGCATGAGTACGGAAGCTTAAGACTGAATACGAACATGATTCCTCAGATTGATTCTCAGACCCGAGATGTCGAGAAGACGAGATCCAACAATTTTCCTTCTCGCCTTCTCAGACCCTAAAAGTTCGAGGAATTATGTCTCCTATAGATCACTATGCTATTTTTTTTTTTAAATCTACAGTACAGGTAAGTTAAAGTTGCGGGAAAAATGGAAAGGGCAGGGGTAGGTTGTCAAACTTAAAGGGCTTGCTTAGGATACCATAGCGGTTGTCTTATACGGAAAAAAAAAGTTACCTGTCTAACTGGACTTTTCTATTTTTGCGCATTTTTGTATTGTGTATGCGCTGTTAATGAATTTCGTTCATGGCATCACTTTTTGGCAGCCATCATGAGAATGTAAATGATGCTCTCGATTCCTTTCGGGTTCATAGCCATTCGGGCTGATCCCGCCTAAATCTCCACCTGGTTTCCTTCTCCGATACTCTGTGTCTGTCATTGTTTCATTTTCTTTCTCTCCCTCTTTTTTTCGTTCCCCTTCTAGGTGCGACACGGATGAACATCCCCCTGCTCAGTTTCTTCCTGAAAAAGCATTTGTTGTCGACGTCTTCGAAAGAGATTCCAGTGGGAAAATATCTCATCGAAGACTTATTGTCGCTTTTATCAATGTAATAAGGCCTTAAGAAAATGTTTCCACAGAAGCCAGCAGAATGGGATAAAGAAGTCTTTAGTTGTCACTAAAATGGAGAGAGGGAGAGGAAAGGAAAATGAGACGAGGTGAGAACATTTTCTCCATTCATATGCTTAAAGAAAGCATAATTGGGAAAAATATACACCACACCGAACCCGATATTCTGTGTACGATCCCCTTGTAATGAAGCAAATATGAGGAGAGAATCAAGTATTAAGAAATTGTCGAATAATATATATGATAACCATACTGAACAAGTACTCGATAAAAACCACGATTTCTCATTACACGACAGGCCATTTTCTTCTCTTGTCAAACATCTTTGTGGTATATATTCTAGCCGTATTCCACTTTATTCCACTTGATAATAATTTTTGAAGTGTCAGGGCACCTGGATTGGAATGGGAGGGTAGGATGGGTGTTCGCAGACATATCCCTGGAACTCGATCCAATGCATGCGTGTTCGGAGTCTGTGACTGTGTACTTACATGCATTAATCTGGTCAGAGTTAGAGCCATTGTTGGGTTTGTCTAAAATTCTGGATTTATTTTCCTTCTCGAATGTTTTTCTAATAATTTTCACTTTCACATAAACAGCACATTAAACATGCATGTCAACCAGAAATATCCGTTTTATCTTGCGTGTCAAGTGCTCCTGCTTGTAATTATGTAAAAAATGTCTTCAAATTCTTGATGCAAAATGCATAATTATGTCCATGATATATAAATAACTAAATGGCATGTAGAATAGTCAAAGAGAATCTTACTTTCAAAATAAGCTTCAGGTCCTTTCAGTTATATTGTTCAAGTTGGTTTAACCTTATTAAGCCCAAGCTATTTTGACCCTTCCCAGGCCCAAGGGGGGGGGGGGGGCAAATTGTGCCCCCCATGTAACTTTTTTATCGTTGATGTATCATCGTCATATTTGGCACATAGGTAGAGCAACTCACACTCTACATGAACGTACATTTGAATTTTCTCAAGGTCACCCCTGGAGGGCGCTTTTAACCAAAATATAGAGAAATACATAGGAAATACGCTAAAAACATGATTTATCTGTATTATTTCTTTATCCCCGGTATATATGTCTTGTTATAGACCAATCATTTTCATATTTGCCACAGGTGATAAGCAAGTGGAATCTTATTAGTTGTCATGGTTGAAATTTCTCAAGGTCACCCTATGAGGGCGCATATCATAACAACATAAAGAAATACAATATGAGACCTGTGATGAAATGTTTGGGATAGGTACATTTATAGATATCACATTTCATATTTGAATAATATTTGAATTTTGAGTTTGCAGATTGATAATATGATAAACTAATGATATTACAGGCATAACTTGGGGGAAGGAATCAAAATGACACAAAACAGAAGGGTAATATTTGGAAAATATTGTTGTTATCAATTATCTCTATTATCTCTATTGTTTTATGCCTTTGTCACATAAAAACAAACGAAATAATAAGAAAAACTTTCCAGGACCATTATTGCTTCACATTTTGATTCTTCAGCAAATTTCAGTCAAGAAACACCCATTTCATGCACTGTAATATTGTTAATTGAAATTGGAACAGAAAAAAAGCAAAATCTGGCTGACATGGTTGTCAGTTTATGGTTGCCATGGCAACCAACAATATCAAATGTAGTTAAATTATATATCAAAATGTTTGAAATAAGATTTTAGGAAAAGTCACTAAATTTGGTTGAAATTGAATTAAGGGCGAAGGAGTGGCAAATGAAAATCTGCCATCCCTTGGGCTTTATAGGGTTAAAGGGATCGTAAGGTTTTGGTCAGGACCGAACTTCAGGTTCCTATCATCTAAGATGATGAGGAACATCTTATAAAATATGAAGGAGCATGTAATTTCAAGAAGAATTCAATGTTTGTTTGATGAAATTGCTAGGCTGTAGCTCGTCACATATTTTCATACTTACTGTAGCCCCTCTGTTAGACTGCAATACTTCTCTCTGAGGAACATCTCATTTTAATGTTGCCATGGGAACTATTATGTTTTTGTTGTTTTTGTGTTTGTGATGTAATGTATTTTGTTAGGCAGCTCACCACAAGCTCTGCTTTTTTGAGGTTCTGCCTTCCTTGCACAATCTTATGTATGTGATATACAGCATGAAAAAGATGGAAAATAAATGTTTTACAAACTTGAACTTGAATAATTATTTGAACTTGAAATCGGGTTTGAAATGGCTGATACATTATCCAAGAAGAGCAATCCTAATAAAACGTGGGACACATCATTTATTATGACTGCTTTGTTTTAACTTGTTTTTGGATGTTCAGTCATTCTAAAGCGATTTCCATCGAATAAACTTTGAAGCCTTCTTAGATGGTATGTTCTAGTGGTTTCTTGGTATCTCACAAACAAGTTAAAAGGCCAATCCTCATCTCCATCAATGCCATACCATCCCTGAAATCAATTTTTCAAATAATCAAGTTTATAACTCAATATTTCAAATTATTTTCTTTAAGAACTACAATTCAAACACAACATTATGGGCCTTAGTAAATCTTGGCAAAAAAAAAAAAAATGTCGTTTATTAGCGACCGCCTTGGGTTACCAATAACATGACTATAGTAAAAGAGATGGTGGTATAGGCTTTAACGTCACACAAAATATGAATTGCCAGTTGCTAAATGAATATAATGATATTATATCAGATTTCCTTTAGAGTATATTCTATTAAGGTTATAATTCGAAACAAGAGTTATATCACTTCTGGGAAAATGTATAATCCATTATTATAACCCTAATAAATTTATTGATTTACCTTTCTCTGACAATTATTACTTTGACAATAACACATGCTTCGTCATAAGTGATTTCAATATAAACCTCTTTAATTGTAATTACAGGTATATTTCAATTTGATATGGTTTTCTTAACCTTGTGCTGTCAAAATCATAAATTCCTCTTATCAGGAAACCTACAAGAATAAACGATCTTTCATTTACTCGCATTGATATTTGTCACGATGTGACCAAGGAGGTTCTAGAGAATGGAGTCACAACTGTCTTATTTCCTTTACTAGATGTTCGATGCCGCCGCTCAGAAATATTTGAAGCATGTGCCAAACAGGATCTGCAACGCAGATAGGAAGACAATTGACTCGTGTCTCATTGCATAATCACCAGCCACTTTCAAAGGAAGATATGTCTTTGTGATGGTAATTACTTTTCGCTATACCTTCTTATAAAAGGTAGGTGGTACCAAGTTGGTGGTACAGACACGAGGATGCGCGAATAGAAATTGAGCAAAAAATGCTGAAATAAAGATGAAAATTACTCGACTGGGCATACCCGGGCACTAATCTGATATATCTATCAATAAAGAATTATACTTGAAGATTATTCCATATTAGTTTCATTTGTGGAAATTAAGCGGAAAAGTGATAAAAGCAGCTTTCCAGGATGGTACAGTTTTAAACATTTTCACATGATACAGCTCTGATTTACACTTTTGCGCAAATTTCTGGGCGGAATTGACTTTTGTTTTACATGCTTTATCATTACGTAAAATTTCATTTCATTTAATAAATAAATAAGCGAAATATGGCCAACATTATGATAACGTTCAAAATGAATCTTCAGATTGCTCAGCAAGACGGCGGCTTGGAACATCGATCATCAAAGGCACAAGTGCACCTGTGGAATTCTTTTGTACATCAATAGAAATCTGACAACTGTTTGAATAATTGCAGCCACTTGGAACTCCAATGTATTAAACCTCCTTGATGTGACTGAGAGTGCGAGTGTGGAATGTGTGAGATTCCTTTGTTCAGGCAAGCCATCAGGTGAAAATGGGGACAGCAGGAGTAAAGAGCATAGAAATTCAGAATCGGGCAAGCCAGGTGGAAAGAAGTGGTTAGTGAGAAAGGACAGTGTAGAAGAAAGAGGGAGGCTCAGTGGAGCCAGGGTAGAATAGCAAACTGAGAAAGGGAGAGTTGTAGTAAAGAATAGGTATAGTTAGGAGGAGATGGTTGGGATAGATAGGTTTAAAGCAAAAGTGAGAAAAATTAGGAAAGAAAAGGGACATGTAATAAAAAGGGGAAAGCTAGTTGGAACCAGTTTAAGCACTGTAGAGGGTGGAGTTATATCAGAGGCGACAAGGAAAGTAAATTTGGAGGGAAAAATCAGTTGGATCTGAACATCTGTCAGAGCAGGACATGCTCTTCTAACTCACTGGTGATAGGAGTAGAGAGGTAGCTGATCGGCCTGCAACGGAGCGCTGCATTTCAGGCAGGAGAGTCATGGCACAGAAGCCCCATGCATAAGGACAGGGCACGCGCAAGACATGCTGCAGGCACTGACAACAGCTGCAGTCTCCTCCTCACCATTACTTCAGGGTCTGAACACCAAATCAGACATCGACACCGACGAGCTGGGCTCGACGGCATCATCATTATCTCGACGGCATCACTGTGATCTCGACGGCATCACAACTACACTCAACGACATCTCGGTTAGCGTGAGGGCAATTCCCGCTACCTGGACAGAATTCCCGTAACTCGGTAGTCTTCCGGTGCACGCGGTGGCATCTCTGTCGACACGACGAAAATTCCCGCCAGCCGGACGACATCCTCGACATCGCGATTATCTTGGCAACCTCGGCAATACCTCACGGACTATCTCATCGCCCACTTCACTCCCATTCCCGTATAAAGTGAAACCACACGTGCGAACAGTATAGAGTATTGAACCACAGGTATTTGGTTAAATCCGGGTCTAGGATGATTACATAAGTCTAGGATTTATTAGTATCTCATTGATTTGCTCCTGAATCTTGCTATAATTTTTTTTTTTTTTGTGTGTGTGTGTAAATAGGAACGATATTGTATTAGGGTTGTTTTTTGTGGGAATGTATTGTAAATATATTTTTTTTTGTTACTGGATTTTCGTTGGAAAATAAATAGCATAAGAATCTGCATTTTTTGGTCAGTAAACTCACGAAGTGTTTAAACGTATTATTTACAGTGTATCTCAAAGCAGAACCTGACTTATCGTCAGTCGTAGACAATACAGAGCTGACAATATTTATCCTTTGATGTCACATCTTGTGATGTAGTTTCATACCCTAATATGCAATAAGAATCCTGTGAGGGGTTGACAGTATACAAGCGTGCTTTTTAGTACTTCTCATTTCTTTTTTTTTTTCTCTAAACATAACTTTGTATTTTGCCGCGGTTTAATGTATCTTTTTTTTTTTTTTTTTGGTTAACTTCTGTTTATCCTTTGCACAGTTGAATGTATGCTTATTCTGTATTTCATTACTCTATATTCTGTGTTATGTTCTTCTAAAAAAAGGAATGAATATAAATAACTCAATTGTATTGAAGCGAATTGAATTGACTATTTGTTTCTCGATGTATGCACTTGCATAAAATGTTCTACTAGAAAAAAACAAACAAACAACAACAACAACAACAACAACAACAACCCGAGACTCTAGCTTCCGTGATATGTCTTCTATCTTCATAGACAGGGAGGAAGTGAAGTAAGTTGTCTGGTCGACTGTCTATGGTCTAAGAAATGCACACTCGTCTTTGGAAACTTGTATAAACAACCTATACGATTAATTACAACACCTATATACCTTTGCTAAGATGATCCAGATCAAGTAACAAGAAAATACTAAGATAACCATGCTTCACGAATCCATTCATAAGTCTATATTACGGGGAAGAAAAACCCCAACGTGTTTTGTAAATACCGAAAAGCACAATAGTACATTTAAATCTCGTAATATTCGTTTTTGTAATACGCCTTCTTCGTCACTTCGTTTAACCAAGCAAACGTATTTTTCCAATCGAATACATATAAGTTTGATGTAAACAGTATGTAGAGTGATAAACACAGCTCTGAAATCGACATTGATATCCACTCCAAAAATAGCATTTGTAAAGACGGTAATTAAAATATATTCAACGACTTTTTTTTTTTCAACCTGGAGACAGTTCATTCAAGGAAAGTACCTATTTTACGGTGACGACATTGCATTCGCTTTTGAGAGATAGGTATGCACACACCTTGGCTGTCAACAAAAAATGACATGAAAAGATTTCTTTCCTTTACCCACTTAAAAAAAGAAATATCACTAGAATTGTTCCCGTATTAAAAACTGTGCAGTAGAATTGGTAAACAGTAATAAATGTTGGAAAGGTTTATTTATAAACTCGAAGGCTTTCTTTAATTGTAAGATTTTTTTTTCTTTTTTTTTTTTAAGTTTCCAGATCGGATTTAAATAACAACTCAAGCTTTACTATAACTTTCAGTGATAAACTAGCTCACGCCTTGGACAACGTTTCTCGCACAATCGGTGTCATTATCAATTTTTCCTAAAAATTTAATCTAAATCCGTTTATAACACACAGACGCCAGCACAATCATTACCTGCTCGGTGGAAATTATAAAAAAGTCCTAGGGAAAAGTAAGTAAAAATCTATCCCTTCGGCATGTTCGGGAAGACGGACCCACCCCTTTATTTCCGTGAATCGCATGATGCACTGTACCTATAAAACGTGAAATAAAGGGTGTTAGAAAAAAGTTCATCTCCGTTCTACAGTGACAAACACAAAATGTGTCAAGGGTTATTTTTGTGACTGACTTACCTTTCTGACTTCATGTATCTTGAGTAATTATGTTATCAAGCATGAATACTCGATGAATTAGAGTCTCTTTTGGTAGGGGTCACTGTGTGCCGCGGGAAAGAAACGTACCCATATATCCCTATATTAAAGATAAGGATAGTTAAGATTGCTAATTTTTAGTGTTAAATAGCTATTGACCAAGATGATAGTAACATTCTCATTGCTTTTATTCTAATCTGAATATCTGCATTTTTGTTGTTGTCGTTGCAACTTTACGGATTGCTCCCCCCCCCCAAAAAAAAAAAAAAAAAATCCCCAAACATCGGCACTTATTATAATGATGGTATTTTCTTTTAACAAAACTTTCTTCCAATCATCCAAACATAGGTCCTTGCCGTTTCAGTAGTAACTTATGCTAGGGGCCTTGAACAAAATTGTACACTACCAAAGGTAAATCACTAGAATCATAGAATCAGTTGAAAAGCTGGTCTACAATTACGAGTAATGACGGACCACTATGACGGACCACAGTAGTCCGTTTTTCCAATACACCATGGCCCGTTTTACCTGACCCTATTTGGTAAAACGGACTTTGGTTCACACACACACACAAAAAAACCCCGAAAAAACCCCACCATTTTCATGGAAAACATGGAACTGTAATAAACGTTGATAAGAGCTTTTGTAGTTTCAATCAAACTCTATTCTCTGCTACCAGAAACAAACAAACAAACAAACAAAACCTCGGGCATTCGTTCGAAAATATGACGAGTGAAAGTTACGTGGTCTGTTTACCTCATTTCCCCTAAGTATTCGAGTAAGATTGCAAGTGAAATACCCGCTTTTTCTCTTCTTCACGGATCCTCCAGTCTACAGACAGACAAGACTTGTGAGCCGGTCTTTGCGAGAAAATAGATGGCACTGCTTCGTCTTTCAATAATTTCTGTTCCTTCTTCCCTAGCATTAGTAGCCTCTTACATGTATAATATGATAATTGTTGCTTTCCTTGTCACGGACATTATCCTGTGCCGCTCGCGAGTATCCCTATTCTTGAGTTCATCTTCGTTAATACACCTGCTCGAAATCGTAAGCTCCCATTGAACCAAAAAAAAAAAAAAAAATGAAAAAAAATGAGCATCTGAGAAGATATCTATATCGATATTTTGTGATCTTTAATGTATGTATAGGCCTGTGTGTCATCTCTATCCGTGTGCTTTTAATATGCTATTTTGCTATTTTTACCTAGCGATATGAATCTAGGCCGAAAAACTACCATCAAAACGTTTACTCTCGACCCGCCGAGTTTAAGAACTCAACCGTGTTATGTATTTACCAATCATTTTGATTCTCCCCCAAAGGTATAACCAAATTTGCCAAAAAAAAAAAAAAAAAAAAAACGGAATGGAAACGAAATACATTACTTTCATATTTCAGACTAGGCTTTGCTTACTAAGCCAAGTGCAAATTAAGTATCTCTGTCCGCAATTAGTTACAAGTTGTGAACACCTAAACTGGCCGAGAAAAAGGGGTCATACCACAAGACCGACACCCATGAGTCATACAGCCCACGAGTCCTACAACACACGAGTTCGACACTAGGCAAATAAAGCTCAAGAGAAAGACGCTATAGGTAAAAACAGCCCACGAGTTCGACAGATACAACACGGGTTTATTGTGTCGGTCTCGTGGGCCTCTTTTTGTTAGTGTCGAACTCATGGGCTGTATGACTCGTGTAATGTATAACTCGTGGGCTGTATGACTCGTGGATGTCGGTCTCGTGACATGAATCCAATAAGAAACAATTCTCTTCATCTCCATACCCTGCGCCATATCACCCTGTAAATTTGACTATAACGTGACAACCTGTAGTTAAAGCATTGCTCGTATGGGGGCTAAGTATATTTTCTCAGTCACACTTAATATCAAGCTGTCAGATTTCAATCTATGAACATAGAATCTGAATATAGATTTTGCATTAGTTTGATCACATGTAAATTCCTGTAAATTGGATTTAAAACTACAACAAATAAACGAAATGTCTCTGTGTCTATCATTTCATTTCATTCCCATTACCTTCTTCATCACCACCATCACTTTCATTTTCATTATCACATTTTTTCTCATCATCATCATCATCATTATTCCCTTTATTTCTATTCGTATTTATGCACTTCAATATACAACATGATGCATTTACAGTGTATTATATTCAATAGTATTTCCCCATCCACTAAATACACATGTATATTATGTAGATAGGTCCCTGGGCTGCCACGTGTTCAAGCTTATGCTTATAGTGGCAGTCCTTCTTCCGCATAATTTCTCAGGTAATTATTTGAAAATTTGGTAATACGATTTATATTTTGTTTTTTGAATCATGTACATTGTATCTGTATACTGATATTTCATGTGTTATTACTGAAAAGAATCTTTATTTTTGTGTGAGATTGTGTTGAAAGAAAAATAAATCAAACAAACAAAAACTGAAATGACTGAATTTGGGCGATAGTGGCGCAGATCATAAGTAGTTGATCTCTTTTGTCTCATGGGTTTCATTTCAAAGTTCTCAGTAAACGAGAACCAATGTTACCTTGGTCGAATTTCTTTGTGTTCAACAACTGTTTTTCATTCATTCATTTATTTTTCTTTGCTGTTCTTACACCAATAGGCCTACTTCCGTGAAATGATTATTTCCTAGGACCAACACAATTTTCCTTACGCTCTTGCCTTGCATTCAGCATGTTTGTCAGTTGCTGTAACTGTAACCATACAGAAACGTATGTCTTGTATTTAGCTTTGCAATACATTAGTGAAATACAATTTGTATTGTATTCGCCTATATTTTTTAATCTGAAGATTCTAAAATCTAATGATACATTTTATTTTCAAAATGCAATTCTTATGTATCCTTGTTTTAGGAAGATGCTTCCAAAATGTCTGATTAACTATTTTCAAATGAGTGATAACAGAAGATATGATATGAGAATCAAAGATAAATTTAGACTGCCTTATGCCGGAACCATTCCATCATAATAATTCTATATTTTTCAATGGACCAAAAATTTGGAATGCCATTCCGGTTGTAATAAGACAGAGTTCATCGCTGAATGTGTTTAAAAGAAAATTAAAATTGCATGCAGTATGCTGTAATTGTGTGATAAATTGTTCTCTTATGAAATATGTCAGTATGTGTGTGTGTGCTTATGTATGTGTGTATTAATTCACAAAGAAATGTTTTCAATCATTATCTTGATATCTTATGAATGAAAGAGTGTGGGGACAGGACTTTTATATAAACCATAGCTTTTCTGTCTGTCTCCGAACACTTTCAAATGTATTGTATATTAATTGTAATGTTATACTGATGCTTATTGTGGTCATTCTTTTCTTTGTTATAGTATGGTGTTGTCAATTTTCCGTATTTTCCTCTGTTTTTACTGAAAGTGTTGAATAAATCGAAATCAAATCAAATAGAATTATGTCAGAGAGGAAAACTCTCTTGATGCCATTAGATCATTACGTCTGAAAGTGTGTCACTGCATGAGAACTAGGTATAGGATTATCTGAATATTCATACAGTTGCTCGATCGTGAAATTTTAAGTTTGCATTTGGGACGAGCAGTGCTCAATCTCCAACATTATGACAAAAAAGGAGAGGAAAAAAATTGAGTGTGAATGGCTGGATACTGAGTAACACGCAACTTCATCGACTCTCCGAAGCTTACTGAATATTATTACCCTTTGGATACCATTGGATACATACTTCGGGCACCTTTGACATCATTATGAAAAACTATCAAAGAGATATGTATAGCTTACCAAGAAAGGTAAAGCAGGACGCTAAGTGTACTTTGAGGCCCAAAACAGCCTCGTCGCCTCCCAAGAACAACAACACCAGGAAGAACCAACGGGACAGACGGAGCTCGACCTGCCAGCTGTCCGCTCGAAGACCGCTCCAACACCAACGCCAATACCCATCCCTGACATTCCAGCCAGCACTGAGTAAAAAGAGGTTGAGGTCACACATGAAGGGATTGCTCGCTACTTTCAGGAAGCGACAAAGAACTTTGAGTCAATGATCAGAAAAGCTTTGGAATCTCTTCTTGAAAGCATACACCTGGTGGAATCAAAGCTCGGCACAGCGATTGAGTTTGAAAGCAGGAGAGTCACAGAGATGGAGGAGAAAAATGCACACCTGGAGAAACGAGTAGGAGAGCTTGAGAAGGAAGTGAAAGATCTCCGTTATGAAGTCGCCAAGCACAACTCGGCCATCAACAAAAGTGAGAGATTCTCTCGCCGCAACAACATCCGCATCGTGGGAATACCAGAATCCAGCGATGGGACTGCATCGCCCTTGTTGAAGGCATCCTAAAGGAGAAATTCGCTTTCGACGTGAAAGTTGAAAGAGCTCATCGCGACGGAAAGTCGGCACAACGACACAACCCAGGCACATCTTATTCAAGACCCTGTCGTACCGTCACAAGACCCACCTGATGAAGAACCAGCGTGAAAAGTTAGCAGACGAGCCGTACTACATGACGGACGATCTGACACTGGACGATCTCATCGAGAAGAGGAAGTGGTCCAAAGCTGTGTAGGATCTGTACAGGAACAACGTCAAGCTCCGCTTCTTCGCAGACAAATGGCGAGGCCGTACTGGAGTCCCCTACACCTTCCAGTCATCAAACTAGAGGGCACTGAAATGTATGTACATGTATATAACGATGATTGATTATGAAGAAAGTTCTGCGATTTATGTCAATTATTTGAAACTGCCTTTAAATGCCTTGCTCCTCTCCCTCTCTCTCTCGCTCTCTCTCCCTCTCTCTCCTCATTCTCCTCTTGCATCACTATCATCAAATCCCTCCATATCTCCCTCCTCTCGCCTGCAATGTACTATAATGCAATATATACCTTTGTATATGATAATTGTGAAATCCAACGGGATTTATTTGTCTCTGTTCTAATTAATCCACGGAGAGTCGATGTTTATCTTGCTTTGTAATCAACCTCTGCCATACACCTGACTACTCAGTTTAGTTTGTAGTCGGATCGAAGTTACCAGTAATTTGTACGTTTTTTTCTTTCTTATTTACTCTACATCACTTACCTGAAACAATGTATCATGCCACAATTCACCCTTTTGTACTCCATAGAACCGCTGCTTATGTGTACTTGCCTACCTTGTGTATGAATATATTTGTATGGATATGGATATGGATATGGATATGGATGACAACCTAAACGAAGGTGCCAACCATGCAAACACCTGCAAATACTATTTACCTCATGAATTTTCTGAACGTTTCAGAAATAATTGTAATTTCAGTATATTACATCTGAACATCCGTAGTCTTTCAAAACACTTTGAAATGTTTAATATGTTACTTACCACCTTATCACATTCTTTCTCAATTATTGCCATTACTGAAACGTGGCTTCATAAACACTCACCTCCATTATTTGATATCAGTGGTTATAAACTTCTCCGTAACGATAGAAAGCATGGTAAAGGAGGCGGTGTTTTATATTATGTTAACAATTCCCTGTCATTTAAGCTGAGACCTGACATTTATTTTTCCCAGGGTAATGCAGAGTCCTTATTTATTGAGGTTGAACATGTAAACAGTAGAAATTGTATTATTGGAGTAGTCTATAAACCTCCTATCAGTAATGCTGATAATTTTCTGCAAGATTTTGATTCGATATTATCATGTGTTTGTAGAGAGAATAAAAATGTTCATGTTGTTGGTGATTTTAATATTGATTTATTATCAAATGATCGAGTATCTATTCAATTAGTAAATAATTTATATTCCAATTCTTTCGAACCACTTATAGATAATCCGACTAGAATTACACAACAAACATCTACTCTTCTCGATAATATATTTACTAACGTGTCCCGCACTTTCTCCTCGTCAGGTATTCTTTACTCTGGTATATCAGACCACTTACCTATATTTACAGTCTTTTCTGAGATGAAGCAGCAAAGCAAACTCAACACTACAAAAACCCAATTGACTCGTAACTTTACCTCTGTGTAAATAGCAAATTTGAATATTGATCTCAACTATGAGCGTTGGGACAGTGTATTGATGGAAGAAAATGTGGATGAAGCCTTTAATGTTTTTGTGACACGTTTCCAGTATCATTTAGACAAAAATATACCCAAAGTTAAAAGGCAATGTAAACGTAAACGTAGAATTAAGCCTTGGATAACTAAAGGAATACTGAAATCAATAAGAAAGAGGAATACTTATTATAAAATGAGTATTAGAAATCCCACTGTGAGTAATATAGATAGATATAAGGTTTATCGGAATAAATTAACATCTGTTATCCGTTTGTCTAAAAAAAAAAAATCATATTTCGCTTCTAAATTCGAGAATGTAAATGGTAATATTTCAGTTACATGGAAAATTATAAATGATGTACTTGGTTGTTCAAAAGAATCAACAACCCAAAATAGTTTTAGACATGGAGATCATGCATATCATAAATCAGTAGATATAGCAAATGTTTTTAATTCATTTATTTTGTAAATATTGGACCTAATCAAGCTTCCAAAGTGCCAAGCACAAAGGTAGATTTTAGGTATTATTTGGAAACCCCATGTGAGTTTTCTATATTTTTTGTTTCAGCGACATATAGTAAAATCATTCAAGTTGTTAATTCGCTCAAATGTAGTGATTTAGTAAGTCATGATGATATAAGTAATAATCTTTTAAAGAAAGTAGTTTTGAATATTGCTACCCCACTTACTCATATTGTCAACTTATCATTAAGTACTGGTGTTATTCCAAGTAAAATGAAACTTTCCAAAGTTATACCTACTCATAAGAAAGAAGATGCTTCCCTTATAAGCAATTACCGTCCTATATCTATTCTTTCTAGTTTGTCAAAAGTTCTGGGAAGAATTGTATATAACAGACTGTACGGTTTTCTGATACAAAATAGCTTACTCACGTCTTGTCAATATGGTTTTAGGAAACACAACTCAACAGACATAGCTCTTATTGAACTCTGTGATAAGATTTCCATTTCAGTGTCGAAGAAAGAACATGTACTTGGAGTATTTATGGACCTTAGTAAAGCTTGTGATACCATTGATCATAGTATATTGTTAGAAAAGATGAATGTTAGAAAAGATGAATGTGGTTTAAAAACTATCTTTGTGACCGAAAACAATATACTATCTATAATAACCTTCACTTTGATGTATTACCAATCAAATGTGGGGTTACCCAAGGTTCAATCCTGGGGCCTTTGTTATTTCTTATATACATCAATGATATCTGTAATTCATCCTCTTTACTTCATTTCATTTTATTTGCAGACGATACCAATGTATTTCTTTCTGATCATAATCTTGAGCGTCTCATTGACACTATGAATACAGAATTACCCAAAGTCTCCGAATGGTTCAGAAGCAATAAGTTATCATTAAATGTAGAAAAGACAAATTTTATACAGTTCAAAAGTCAACGATCAATAAACAGTGGCATTCATTTTGATATTAATATAGATGACATGAAAATTTAACAGAAAGAAAGTACGAAGTTTTTAGGCGTTACTATAGATGACAAGTTGAACTGGAATCTGCATATTGCCAATGTTGTGACTTCTGTAGCACGCGGAGTTGGAATATTGTACAAACTCAGACCATACATATCAAGCTATACGTTGTTCACCATTTATAATTCCCTTATTCTGCCTTATTTTTCTTACTGCAATATCGTTTGGGCTTGTCAGAAGACTAAACTCAACTCACTGCTTCTCCTTCAGAAAAAAGCTGTCCGTATTTGCACGAACTCAGATTACAGGTCTCATGCAAACCCATTGTTTCTTCAATTGTGTACACTCTCCATTAACGACATTCATTACCTCCAAAGTGCTGTCTTTATGTATAGATTCCAATCCCAAGAACTCCTCACCAACCTGTTAAACATGTTTCGTTTTAATTCGGCTATTCATAATTATTCAACCAGAACCTCGACAAACGTACACCTAGAAAATCCAAAAACTGCCCTTGCCCATCGATCCATACGACATGCCGGTCCTGACATCTGGAATTCTCTTTCTCATGAAGTACGACGGTGCCAATCAAAGCATACTTTTAGAAGACTAGTGAAGAATACCCTTCTTTGCAAATATGTTTAAGCAGTACCATTTGCATGGTTCTTGCCTGCTCTCTCGCCCCAGATTCACAGGTTTATTTTGTCATACGTACATCACGTACATAATAGCAGCGAGTCTTTCTATGTTAGTTGTTACCAGAATTGTCAATCTTGTATACCCTTAATCACTTTGATGTAGAGTTTCCCTCTCCTTATTTCTTCCTCTTTTTTCTTTCTTTATTTTTTTTCTTTATTTCTCTCTCCTTCTCTCATTTCCCTATCTATGAATCAATTGAATGCGCATAATACATTCTTTTGTATGATGTTTATGTACATAATATGTGTACGTTATCCATACTGGACGTCCCAGTCAAGCTTTTCATAGCTTATGACGATCCACACAAAATGTATAATAACATGTTTCATGTACAAACTATGTACATATTTGTGAATAGTGTATGTATATGCATTTTGTGAATAAATCAAATCAATTAAATCAAATCAAAACAATAATTACGATAAAAATGAATGACTGTGTGAATAAAATAAGGTCTACAAATTGAGATTTGTTTTCGTAAAGATATCCGCTATTTCGGTTGAAAGGCAACATTGTGTCGCAAAGAAGTGATCGGTATTGTGACTAGGAATACTGTCATTATTTATAGTTGTACATAGCTATGTAGGTTCAGAGAGAGAAAGTGACGGGGAGAGAGAGAAAGAGAGAGAGAGAGAGAGAGAGAGAGAGAGAGAGGGGGGGGGGAGATGGGGGAAGATGGGGAGAGAGAGGGGGACGGGGTAGGAGACCTGAAGGAATGCATTTCTCATAGTTACCAGCCAAAACCTCTGGCTGGTAGAGAGAGAGAAAAAAAGTCATGAAATCAATTCATCTTGTATCCTCGTTACTTTCTTGATGATCATCTTCCCGCGTAATCTTGCTTTTAGTATTCATTGATCTTCGTGAGTGTATGAAAATGGAATTAATGTTGTGGCATTAACGGTCCGCAATGCACAGTGCATTTTTAGCTGATACGGCGCTTTACTCCTGCTAGCATCTCCCAGAAAAGAAAAAAATAGAATAGAAATATTCAAATCAATGAAGACACCATGTGGGAAAAAAGAAAAGAAAACAAAACCAGGAAACTCTACGGTGTTGTCAATTCTCTCCCCACCCCCCACCCATTGGTATAGGGCCTATATATACGTATATACATACATACATACACACACACATATACAGACATATTCATTTATATATATATATATATATATATATATATATATATATATATATATCAATAGGAGATACAATGATTTGTATATCCATATATATTTACATGTACATACACGTATGATTATACACAAACGTACATAATGCATCAGTGCGTGTAGGTGTATACACAATATCAATAGAATATGTATTTGGTAGAGGTTACCATATAATTGAATAATTAAGTTTCTCACTTGGTTTAAGGGATTGTGATATGTGACAAACAGCATTTAAAGAAATTGATAATTTAGCTAACAGAAATTCATCCATAGTGAATGAGTAAATCCACATCAATATAACGATTAATGACACTTAAATTCACTATTATCCAATACGTTACGCTCTACTGCTGCATCATCGAAACGTTTTATGGTTATAGTCCTCCCTTACTGATCATCAGACTTTTAAAGCAGCTCCCATTCGCATAACACACATGGACGCACACATGGACATACACACTCACATGCACACACACACGCACGCACACACACACTCACACACACACACACACACAAACACCACGTGTATTATTTATGAGAAAGATAACGAGGACAAGTCATTTCACAATGTAGCGTTCAATGTTGTCAAAATAATTGCAGAATAGCAAATAAACCAAATGCACGCCGTGTCTAGCCTATGGCTACGGTCAAGCCCCCCAAAATCAGCCTGCTCGGCGACCGGTCGGCGAGTTTTTAGCCAAAACCGGTCGGACAACGACCGGTGACCGACCAGTGACCGACCAGGCGCCACTGATTTTTAGGGCATCGGTCGGTCGCCGCTGAAGTTTTAACGCGGAGTTAAAATTTCAGCGGCGACCGACCAGTTTTCACTCGCTGCCCAAAATACGCTCGGTGTCCGAGCGGGAGCCACCCAGGCACTGACTTAATCAAGTGGTCGCTGCCGAGCGATTTAGGGAACAAAAATAATAGAGACAAAAATGACAACAGCACAGAAAAAAAGCCAAGAGAATAGATCGAGCGGTCGCCGTCAAGTGATTTAGGGACTAAAATTGTTAAGATAAAAATGACAGAAGCAACAAGGGACTAGATAGAGAAGATAATCTAGCGCAATGTGGAAGAAGCAGGGGGAGGGATAAGAGGCAAGGAAACCCCACCAACATCTCGGCATCTCAACATCTCTGTAACCAACATGAGGGACATGGAAGTCAGAGGCAACCACTTTGGGGCAAAAGAGATGAAAGCTAAAAGTTAGTGTCGATATTTTGACGTAGTAAAGTATGGTTTGGTTACCTTATATTCATTAAAGGCCTATTGATTGAAGAAGAAATGAATGACAAGAGATGGGGAAAATCAAAGTATGAAATTAAATAGGAATAGAAAAATACTGTAAAGTATAGAAGCAAACAAGATATTTTGGAAAATTCTAATCTATTGTAATCTTTGTTCCATCTTGGGTGTTCCTCCCTTTTGTTTTATTTCCTAATTTCTAGTTATCTGTGGTATCACATAGCTGAGGTTTGTTAGTTGATAATTTAACTCTTAGATATTTTTCCTCGAGTTTTATCTTAATTAATTAATTAATCAATAACACATCACAAATCATATAGTCATTATTAACTTCTTTTTCTAAATTACTTGAAAAGATTGTGTACACACGTGTATTCCAATTCTTAAACGACTGTAATGTAATAGATGATAATCAATTTGGATTTCGTAAAAAGCATTCCACAATTCATGCTATTTTATTAATGATAGACATGATAGAGAAAATTATTAAAGCGATCGATGCCAAGTGTCACACAGTATGTATCTTTCTTGACTACTCCAAGGCCTGTGACACAATCAACCATGAAATATTATTATACAAATTACAACACTATGGGATTCGTGGAAGGGCCTTGGAGTGGTTTAGAAGTTACCTTACTGTTATGGAAGAACTCAATTTGTTAGTTTGACTGGCATGTGTCCAGCTCACAGCCTATAACTTGTGGGGTACCGCAAGGATCCCTTTTAGGTAATTTATTGTTTATTCTTTATATGAATGACTTTCGCAGTTCGTCCTCTCTTTTCTATTTTCTACTTTTTGCCGATGATACCAGTATTTTTTATTCAAATCGAAACCCTCTTGTTTTACTGAATACCATTAATACTGAATTAAAAACAGTATCTAAGTGGATTCAAGCTAATAAATTATCACTGAATTTGACCAAGACAAAATGTATGGTCTTTAGCAATATAATCAATATTTTACCGGGTAAGTTGGTCGTAAACGACGTGGAATTGAACCAGGTGGAATATATAAAATTCCTTGGTCTTTATATTGATTGTAAGTTGGCATGGAAAGTTCATGTTGATTTTTTTTTTTGCGTAAATTACTATTAAAAAATGTAGGTGTTATGTATAAGCTAAAACAGTATTTTCCTAAACATGTTCTGCATTCATTGTATTTTACTCTTTTTTTTTGCCTTATATAGGTTATGGAATCCTGGCATGGGGAAACTGCTGTACAAATAGACTTAATTCCTTATTATTGATACAGAAAAGAGCTATACCGATAATTAACTTCGCCACATTTTTGGAACACACTAATGTCTTATTCTTTCCCAGTAGAATACTTAAGATCCAGGATTTACATCATTTCAATATCGGGTCATTTATGTATCAGTTAAACTCAGGTGGTCTCCCTGATGTCTTTTCTTCGATGTTTGTCAAAAATACCGAAGTTCATTCTTACCATACTAGACAAAAAGATTCTTTTCATCTTTCTCCTGTACGGACCGTATCTGCTTTAAAAACAGTAACCACTACAGGACCTAAACTTTGGAATGAGTTGGATAGAGAAATAATCCAATCTCAGTCTCTTCATTCATTTAACCATAAACTTAAACTAGTTTTTCTGAATTCATATCTATAGCTATTTTTCAATCCTCCTCGATATTCTCTGTTCATACTTCACATTACTCACATTATCGATGATGTAACATGTGCCTCGCTCGCGATTTCTGTATTATCTCCCGAACTTCCTTTGTACACATTTGGTATCTCTGCTATTGTACACTGCATCTGACTTGTACCTCGCTCGGGTGATCACGCAACTCTCAAGAAGTCTTGTGCCGCGGACATTGTTTTCTTTGTTTTTTCTTTTTCTTTTTTACTTTTCTGCGCTTATTTTTCTCCAATTCACAAATTGTCATTCCTTTGATTACATATACCAAGTAAGAAATATTCTCACATCCGCATCTGGGAATCTACACCCTACAAGTAATGCTTCTATGTAGATTCCTCATATTTCACATGTTTTATTGTCTTATAAGCTGTACTTGACAATTGATCCATGCTTTTGTATTGTGATGTTTATGTTTTATGTATTTGTTGAAATGTGGAATGTGGAACAATAAAAAACAAAAAAACAACAACAAACAAACAAACTACTGTAGCATTGTATAGGATAATTGTATCAAATCCAAAACTGATTCGTAGTATTTTTTACAGGAAAAAAACATTCGAATTTATACGCATGATACCTGTTTATTAAACTCATATTAATCTTTTATTCAAAGAACTAAAAACCATGAAAGTACACAACATTTACTATTTTACATCTACCACCTCTTTGGAAGTTGAAACCTGTAATATTATAAGAAAATCCTTAGCGACCTTGTTTTCCCAGAAGTTAGCTAGTGTAACATTGTTTCAGGTCAGTGTAACAAATCCAAATTTGATTCCTTATTTCTTTTACAGAAAATACCCATTAGAATTGTATAAATTCTGCCCAATCACCTTATGCTTACCCTTTATTCAAGAAACTAAAAACAATGAAAATACACGATTTTCACACCGTCACGTCCTACCAATCTGCTGTGTTCATGATCAAGCACATCAACAAATTAATTACCTTTCTTTTCACGATACCACAATCATGCCAAATAGCAACATATACTGTATACGCGTATCCCACTCGTCATCGCAATCCCTTTCACCTAAACAACCCGAAACTATTAAGTCCTAATTGCCAATAGATTCATCCGACACCATTGACCAGACACATGTAATTACCAAAGCAAACAAATTAGATGATACACATCAATATTTTCTTTTTCGATCGTAAGACTTATTGTTTGTGAAAATAGGATAAAATGACTGCATATTTCATTCGTGATAAGTTAATGCTGAAAAATGAATAGATTTGAATTTGAATTTGCATTTCAATAAAACCTTTAAATGAACACTCATTACACGCTGGCGTATTGTCGCGTTATTCTAACAGTACTCTAGGATTACACATTTTTCTTTTTCTTTTTTTTTTTTTAAATAGTGTAGCGTGAGTGGCACAAGTTATCTTTTACTGTTTTTTTTAATCTTTTCTTAGAAAGTCGTCATCGTCCTTGGCATAATATTTCAATTCAAGAGATTCTCCATACTGCTATGGGAATGACAGTCCGTGAAGAAACACTAAGCGCTGCAACCTTGATTACTCACACGAATACTCTGACTTGTTTACTTGTTTGTGATTAGATTCTTCTCGCAAGTTATCCTTTTTAAATCCACCACCTTTGCGTGCATGAATTGTGTGTATGTGTGTGTGTGTGTGTGCGCGCGTGTTTTAGGGCTTGTTTATGTTTGTGTATACTGGCATTTAAAAAAAAATCTGCATATGGCTTTTACTCTGCGCAACTCGCTTGAAAGTTTTTCCATGTTGATACTCACACAAACGTAATAATTTTCCTCGTGGCAATTTTCTATATATATATATATTTTTTTTTATTGTAAGGAAACGTAACTGTTAGCATCGAAATTACATGAAATGAAACGATGTTATCAAGTGTTCATTATGATCTTAACTTATGTTCATAATTATATCTTGTGTTACACTGACTTCTTGTAATTATTGTGAGTTTATGTGATATTGAAAATAAACCTGAATTGAATTGAATAGGGACAATATCTACAGATGTGTTTTGAAAACAACGCTCATTTTCTAGTCTTATTTCTAACTCTTTTGATAGAAAGCTGGGTTATTATTTTACAAAGTGCATTGTGCCAATGTTATTTTAGAATATTAGAGTCATGTGCTGTATTTTTTTGTGGTTGTGCGCTGTCGTTATTTACCTTTTGTTTCCAATTTAGATTTTCAAATTCAATTAATTATCCTATTTCTCAGTGTATCATTAACATACAACAAAGCGGTCAATGTATCAAAGTTGAACTTGCAGGTAAAAACAGGCTATCGATAGCAGAGAAATACGATAGAGCCTACTTAAAAGCAAGCTTGTTGAGCGTAGGCCCCAGTAGAAATGTAGTGCGAAGAGTAAGATAAGGAGCACGAATACAACTTAGGACCAAACTAAGGGGAAAAAAGGACAATGATATTCAGGGGTATAGAAAACTCTTCTGAAATAAAATCATGTCGGAGAACACACACGGCTGAAAAATCAAGGCTTGCTATGATAGCAATATTGACAGTAGTGTAACAGCGTGATTGGAACATTCATAAAACTGTACGTTATGGAGTCCCCTCAACAAATTAAGGAGATGTATTGGAAAAGGAAAAGCATGTACCCAAAAATTCAGGAGTTATGAGCCATTTGCATGAAAAAGCATGGTTGTTTGTTTCTTTGTTTTTCAACTTACACTACCGGTAACTATTTTGAGTTTGATTTCATGTTTCTATCATGGTCAACAGCATGCATGACTCATTTCTAAACACATTTTAGAGGTCATGGAAATAAAAAAAAAAAACAAAACCCAAACCCCCCAAAACAACCCCGAATAGTTGCAGTTGAAGGACCAAATGGAAAGCATATTCAAAGTTTTAAATTGAAATATATTGATAATTGCCAGGCCAAGCCTAGCAGGAAGGTTGGTCTCTGGAAATGTTAAATTTAGAATACATAATTGGTACATTTAATTTTTTTTCATGTTATGGCGATGTTGATAACAATTGCGGTGACTCTATACAAAGAGAATATCAAAACACACTTGGGACATCTCAAATCGCGAGAATTGGAGACTATAGCTGTTTGTTTTAAAGCCTCATTAAAATTGATATGACGTCGGTCAGCGACGATATGAGTAGAAATTCATTTGTAATTTTGTTCGCAGCCAGGAAAATGGTAGGGGTTGTGCGTGTTGATATACATTAAACAATGTCAACACCTTGGCACAAAAGGACTTATACTCAATCATCACACTGGAAGATCTCCTCCATTTTGCAGAGAGATCGAAAATAGCACTTTAATAGAATCCCTTTTTCTTATGTACACGTACACCAGTCGGCTCTTTGAGGATGAACAAGACTGAAGTCAGGATTTTTTTAAACAATTAATGATGGAAAACAACAGGTTTTTTTTTTAACACAAACAGGTAAAGATTTCTACTCAATGAACAGAAGCGCTATGTCCGAGTCCCATAAGATAATTACAGAACGCTGGTCAACACGACATCTCGCAGTGATGGTGAACATATCTATTTTCTTATAATATGATATGCTATGATATGCTATGCTATGCTATGATATGCTATGATATGATATGATATGATATTCTATGATATGGTAAAATATAATATAATATCATCTCATTTCATATCATATAATTTATTACAATATATTGTAAAAAAAAAGATAATATAGAATAATATAACATGATATTATATCGAATTAAAGCTTTTTGAAAAAAAAATTGTTAGGGTTAAGAATCGTACATTATACAAGTACGAAATAAAAGAAGACTACTGACATTGCCTTTTATATTCTTTCTCGCACCAAGTTTTACTTTGATAATGTAGACGAGAGTGGGAATGTGTGTGTGATGTGTGCATGTGCGTGTGAGTATGTGTATAGATATAGGTGTGTATAAAAGGTTGGTTAGTCTGTATCATGTGAATGGGGTGGAAGTGGATGATCGGGAGGTGTTTGACGAGGAAGTATAAAAAAGATTATAACATTTTGATTTAATGACTTCATGTCTTGGAAATGGTTCTTTGATCGTAAGGTATGAAAATTTGTTATTAGATGATTGATGATTGTATTAATATTATTATGTATTATATGCGTGCTTTGTACACATTCATAATTCATTAAATGAAATCAAATGAAGATTGCTGAAACAAAGTATGTGCTTTTGTGCATGAAACATTTTGTGATTGAGGCTTTTATTTATTTTGCTTGGTGTGTGTGTGTGTGTGTGTGTGTGTGTGTGTGTGTGTACATAGTGTGCACGGATGTGTGTCCAGGCCTATGGTGTTTATGTAGTAGCGCTTCTTTGTGTTCTATGGCTTGAATTCATCTTATGTTAATGCATTATGCTGTTTAATTCATGATCAGATACTGCAATGACGTAATGACAATAGACAGTCTTTATAATTGTATTTTTGATCATCGCGCTTTACATCCAGCACTCCCTTCGCCTTCTTTATATTTGTCTCTCCTTATTCCTTGACTTTGTATTTTCTTGTATGTTTGTTTTGTTTTTGTTCAAAGCCCATACATTCGTTTTCCGGCAGTTGCCATAGAAATAGAGCAATTACTTTTGATGATGTTCTTCTGTATTTTTCAATTGAAGGGGTCGGTGCAATATAGTGCTAACCCACACTTCTGTCAAAATTGAGTTACATGCATTTTCATAGTCCTTATCCTTCACTCTAACCTCCGTGAAAATATCATATTTGAATTCAACCAATAAGATGGTAAAAATGCATGCATTCATGTTTTATCAATGTACAATGTATGGACTTTCCAAACATTCAACAGCAATTATCTCAAAATAAACATTGTGTGGGTTAGCACTATATTGCACCGACCCCTTCAATTATCATTTCTTAGAGATTGACATCATGATTATATTTGAAAATGTAATCAACAATACTTTTATATTGAATAAATTTTGTCGGTTTGTCATTTCGTTAAAATCTATTGTGTGATTGTACCTTGTATTCAGTTATGTATCATAATGTATGTCGTGCTATAAAAGTATCATTTTATGTAAAATTTGATGTTTTATAGAATATGCAGAAATAAAACAATAAACCAAGCCAAAACAAACCGAATCTTACAAAAGTCATCACAATAACGAGCTCAAAAAGATCACCTGTAAGAACTTGAAAATTGAGGGTGGTGAACGGAGTTCCTTTGGCAATGTACTCCATACCATAGGTACACAGAATGAGAAACTACACTCTAAGAAAAAAAGGTTCTCAAATGGTTCTCGTCGGCTCCAAAATGGTTCTCATCAGATGGTTCTCGCAAAATGGTTCCGATGAGCACCTATAAATGGTTCCCAATCGAAATGGTTCCGTTCGTCACCATTTGCTAGTATGCGACCCAGTCCCCGAGTGTTATTTGTGGTACTCTTGCAGGTCAAACAATATCTTTAGATCCACTTTCATTTTTCCCCTTGCTGTATATTCGAATACCAGATGTAAGAATCACCAAAACTGTGGTATTGGTACAAAAATATTGTATGTGTTTCTACTGCTGTGATAATAAAAAGTACAAATTGTTTTTTATCGTAGACTAACGATTTCTCTTGGCTGCGTGCCAACTGACAGCTGCCACCATCCAATTTTAGCGCTCAATCAGATATGCGTACGCGTAAACGTACACATACTAGTACGTGCTGCACTGTAGGACTATAACGTAACCGCCGCGGCACGCGCCGCGGCTACCTGGCTACATGTAGCCCTGTGCTGCATGCCTGCCTGCGCCTAGCCTACCACCACAGCGGCAGGATATATGCGGAGAGTGCCAATGCAATACCATGCATGCAGCAGCAGCAGACGGTGTTGATATAGACACTTGCACATACTGTAGGTCTATGCATCACCAGTATCACACCCAAACGAACGGTACCCGGTAACGTTAGACATTAATTTTGTCAAAGTGGACTGGAAACG
Source organism: Diadema setosum (assembly GCF_964275005.1). NCBI lineage: Eukaryota > Metazoa > Echinodermata > Echinoidea > Diadematoida > Diadematidae > Diadema > Diadema setosum. Next base: position 21,280,854 of record NC_092702.1, on the reverse strand, counting down.
TGTCACTGTCAATTCCATTTTCGCCATGGCAGTCATCACAATTTAGGAGAATAGGTAAGATTTTTAGTTTTAATGTGGATTTATCTCATTTTTAGATGACATTCGTTGGTACAAAATCAAGTTAGATTCATCACTCAGTAAATGTCAGTTTTCGTTTTCAGTCAGACTTTAAAACGCTTACAGTAACGCGGTAGCTAGATCCTAATGTTAGATCTAATTTGATCGAAAGACGAAGCTGCTATCTTGTGTAATGTTTACCAGGTACAGTAGATCCAGATCTAACAATAACATGTTAGGCCTAACACTTTACAATAAGAAATTTGGCATAGCAATGGCCCATGGGCTAGCCCGAACAGACGCCGTGCGGGGCCGGAGCATGGCCACGTTTTTACAGCGACTGGGCCGGGCTAAGTTACTTTACTATATAGGTCTAACGGTTAGGCCTGCATGTAACGTTTATGCCCATTAAAAAAAAAAAGAGTCTACTAACTCCGAAACACAGCCCGAACGCAAGGATAACTGTGTACAAGGAGCGCCCCGGGGTAGGTCTATACCGGTACATGCAATAAGGACATTTGTTCTATAAGTTTAACTGTCAGTGTTAACGTCAGAGCCAATAGAGGTCTGTCTACAGCCCAGTACCCAGGCCTAACTCAGTAACTGTTGTGTTAGGTCAAAATCTCTTCAGCATGTTTTCAGGCTTGCTCTAAGCAAGGAGTCACGTCATGTAATGGCAATGCCGTTTTCTGTTTATCGAATTATAGCAATGACTTTGTTTTATTAACGCGGTGTAGTCCTTTTGTATCTTTCAATTCATATGTCAGGGAAGTGGACACACCAACATGCACAGAAACCATGGAACAAGTAACTCCGGCCGGGACGATGAAGCAGAACGTACGTGTTTGGGTTGCTGGTGCGGTTAGGGAAAAAGGTAGACTCTACATTTATCAGAGAGACAGCCCGTGACAGACCATTGACAACATCGGCCAGAACCGTAGGCTTAACACTAGCCAAGAATGAGCTGGGCGGCCACAAGAATTCATCGATCAGAATAAGAGCCCGGGATAGCCCATTTGCAGCATCAGCCAGAACCCTGGGCTAGTCGAGAATGAGCTGTGTGGCTAAGACGATACATCGATCAGAATGACAGCCCGTGATAGCCCGTTGACAGCATCAAACAGAACCCTCGGCTAGTCAAGAATGAGCTGGGTGACCAAAAGAATAGGCCCTACATCGATCAGAATGACAATTTTAACCCGATAGCCCGTTGACAGCATCAACCAGAAACCTACGCTAGCCAAGAATGAGCTGAGTCAAAGAAAAAACACTGATGCTGCAAGAGAAAACCTTTGAGAAATACATGTATGTAGATAGGGTAGGTAAGTCCGTTTGCATTGACTTATAGTGTATTTTATAGCTGCTCTTTCAGAATCTGCTGTCAACCAAATATTCATGTCAGGCGACTCTTTGTTGGTTTGTGTGATGGAGAGTCACATATGTTTTGTTATGATCCCAATACAGTATTTGCAACTTACAATGTATCAGTGATAATGTTTCACTATAATTTGCATTTAACAGCTTTGAATCAACTGTATTGGGGGGGGGGGGGGGTGGAGGGGTAGACGTAATGAGATCAGACCAGATGCCAATCTGAGAAGTGGAGTCATTCATAGTTGTAAACTTTAAAAGCACAAACGGTCATTATGTGGTCGATTTCTGCACACTTTTAAAGTTTGCACCTAGACTGGTAAAACTTATTGCATTCATACCCACGCAGGAATTACGTATTGTAAAGAACTGAAGATTATGTAATTTATTTCGAAGCACTGATGCACCTCTTGTCACCAGTTTATATGGCTTTTGCAGAAATACAAAATGTATATGTACGTGGTGGCGGTGTTTAAAAGACTGTTGGCAAATTTGGTGAACAAAATGACAAATGCAAACAACATATTAGGGAGCTTTAGATTTTAGACGCGCGGACGTTCAACGAGAAAAAAACACGATCTGAGCGTGCGCAGTAGCGCGGATCAAGTTACTGCGCACGCTCAGATCATGTTTTTTTTTTCTCTTTGAACGTCCGCGCGTCTAAATCTAAAGCTCCCTATTATTGTCATAGGCAGGTTATAGGACAGCAAATTCAAACCTCAGCTTTAGGCCTGCATTGTGTATAGTTTACTCTTATGAATTTGTTGCTCTGCTTTTAAAAAAAGTGTAAATTTTTATTGATTCCCAATGTTATATATTTTATATCATGGTTGAGGAATTTTGTTCATTCATGCTTGTGAAACTGTGTGGCTGTGGTAAAGTATCCTAGCTCTTTTCCCCTTGGGATTCTTATTATCCTTCACATTATAGAACAATGTGTTCTTTTCTTCTTCTTTTTTGTGTGTGTGTTTTCGTAGGACATGCTGTAAATTGTCAGAAGTCATGATTAACCTGAATTGATACTCTTCTTGTATTTGCAGTTGTATAGATATGTCTATGGTGCTTTCAAATTGCAGAACAACAACAACTAAAAAAAAAGGTCACTCGTATACAAACAAAGATAAGTTAATTCAAGTACTCGACGTTATGAATGTGAAGTGAAGTGAAGTAAAGAAGTGTAAAGCTTATGCTATCCCAAGTATCATATCAGCAATATAATGTATATGTTTTCTGTGACAATACCAAAAGTCCTTTTTAATGGAATTGTTTTCGTGCCCTTTGTAGTTGCTTTTAGGACAAATATGCTTTAAAAGAAAAAAAAAACAATAACAACACCGAACAAACTAGCAAATATGTGGAAAAAGTTCCTCATACTACTTAAGTAATGTACTTGACTTCTGCCTATCTTAAGACTGACACAATTACTGTATCTCATCCATGCAGGAATTATTTCACAGAGAATTAGAAAATTTTAATGTATTTCAAAAGCCTGATGCACCTCTTGTTAATTTCATATCATCTGTACAGAGATGTGTGATGGTGTTTCAAGAACTGCTCGGTACACAAATGACAAATATTGTGGAAAAAAAAAATTAGTGAACAAATGAAAATATTTTGTTAAGAATATTTGACAGATTATAACATGACAAATACAAACCTCACCTTTAGATTGTAAAAGTGAAGGTGAATAAATACATTTCTGCGAATTTGTGAAAGAGCAAATTTCTATGGTTTTCAGTTATTGAGTAATGTTTCATGAAAAAATATTGGTGAATGTCATGTACATGTATTCATGCTTGTGAAACTGTGTGTGCATGGGTGTGTTATCCTTGCTCTTGTTTTTTTCCAGTGTCAATGATAATGTATGACATGCTAATGTATTGCTAATATACATGTTTTGAACGTATGTTTGACTGATGAGATGAAATTCAGATGAATTCATTTCATTTCAAATGAGTTTGTGATGCACATTTTCAATGCAGATAGGTAATGTACCTTTAAAAATGGTGCCAGTGAAGCACCTTACCAGCACTGCATGTGAAACACATCAAAACACATCAAAAATACACAGACATCAATTCACATACTACATTCTAAGAAAAAAAGAAAAAGGTTCTTTTGAGCACCATTAAATGGTTCTCAGCACTGTCACAATAGCGACACCTTTTTTGGAGCCTGTGAGAACCTTTTTTAAATGGTGCCTGTCAGCACCTTTTAACATTGGTGCCCATTAGAACCTTTTCCAATGAAATGGTTCCCATGAGCACCTTTTGAAAAGAGTCAAAAAGGTGCCCATCTTTAGTCAAAAAGGTGCCCATGGGCACCTTTTAAATGGTACTCACGAGCACCATTTCACCGGGAAAAAGGTTCTAATGGGCACCTTTTGCAAAAGGTGCCGACAAGCACCATTTGAAAAAGGTTCTCACGAGCACCTAAAAGGGTGTCGCTATTGTGACAGTGCTGAGAACCATTTAATGGTGCTCAAAAGAACCTTTTTTTCTAAGAGTGTACGTTGATAAAAAAAACCAAAAAAACAAACAAAGCAAGAAACAAAACAAACTAAGGTCTAATATAAAATGGATAATCATAATCATGATTTTTCATCCCACGTGTTATAAAGAAACAGGAGCAACAATGACGCATTTTTATTGTAATTGTTATTATTCGTTGTGTGAATCTTTTTTTTTTCCCTCGCATGTCTACAAATAGGCAAAATACGTATTATAACGTGACTGACGTTTCTGAAATATCTGCGAAACAGCGTAACCATTCATGTCGAGTGATGTACAAAAATACCGAGGTCATCCCAAGTAAGCGCTTGGATGCAGAGTGAATCTCGCCCACTTGAAAGCCCCACGTACCTCATGCTCGCGAAACACGCTGCACCGAGCAAAGACTCGACCGTGCGCCGCACCGCACGAGACAACGTGACCATCGGCGCACGGGTTATAAAATCTCCACTCACCGGGATTTCGGTGGTAAGCGCTTGCGTCACTCTTCTCTCGCGATACGCTGTGTTTTCCTCTCGCCGCGTGTCCCACTATACCCCTCCCCCCGCATACACTGGCGTCGCGGTATTCTCATTGATGGGTGATTGGATGATGTAAAAGCATCGAAAGTAAGTGATTGGTGGGAAGCGAAGTACATTTACCCTCAAATGGTACTTGCAAAACTTATCGCGGGCAGTCGTAGGATGTCTGGCCTGAACGAAGCAGAGACTGCGGAGGTGGGGAGCGATGCTACGGCGGATAGCGACAAGGAGGAGGGTAGTGGCGGCCATGCCGACATGTACCTCGAAGAGGGCGAACGAGGCCACAACCAGAGGGCCAGCAGACCCCTCGCTTTCAGCATCGACAGGATTTTGAGCCTGCCTCACACGGTTTCCCGGAAAGTTGCCCCGGAGAGCATCGCCACGACTGGCTGTCCCGCGCGCGGTCATGGATCCGTTGCAATTTCGTCGGTTCCCTCCAGTACTTGTCCCGGGGTAACACTGGGCGCCCCGTCAGCGCTAGGACCCTCGCCCATGTGCGACAGCGCGAGACCTGAAGGGCAGCCGGCTGGTACCCTCATCAGAGTGCCGGCCCATCGGCCTGTTCCCCTGCCGTCCATGATGATATTCCCGTGGATGGAAACGAGGAGATTTGCACGCGACAGAATCACAGGTAAGTTGCAAAGTCTCATAGGTTACAGTCATCACTTTCCCCTCCTTCCTTAAAAGAGAGGAAAAAAAGAAGAGTTTCAACGCACAAAAATCAACAATTTCCGGTGATATTTCTTTCGAGTATAGATTATTTCACTTTAATTACCAAAACCAATTAAAACCAGTCAAAGCAAAAACCATACCACCGTTACAGAAAGGATAGCGTGTGTAATGTTAAGGATTGATACATTACCGACTTGAATTTCACGTCTCTTCGAAGTATTGTATCATCAGTAATGGTTGTGGAATTGAGTATGCCACAAAAGAAATTCTTCCGCAAATAAACACTATTATACCAAGTGGTTAATGTGATGATAATATAGTCTTAATCGACTAGCAATATACCGCACATGACTTTCAATGCTGCATTGAATGTTAAATGATATTCCCATGTATACGTGATACACTCCTATCTCAAACTTGTTTCAAACAAAGTTTCAGCTCTTTGTCTAAACGAAGAGTACGACTGCTATTAAAAGTAGGCAGGGCCGCTGTGAACGGTTTGGTTTCAAATTCCACTAACCTAATCGTTGTTCTGTATCAATCAAACTCTGAAAAATCTCTTTCCCCAGACCATAAAGTTAACATCAAGTTTGCATTTTTTTTTTTGGTCTGATAGTTCCACAATAATCTAGTGGCAAGCGTGTTAGTTTTTGATGAATTTATATAACACACACATAAACCACGCACACAAATATGTGTATGTACACACACACACACACACATTTATATATATATATATATATATATATATATATATATATATATATATATATATTATATACATACGCATTTGCGTGTGTGTGTGTGTTATTTCAGTACATGACTAAGACAACAGATTATCGTTCAACGATTCAACTAACACTCTCCAAATTGGGCAACCCATGCAATTTTTGAACTGTTTTATATCTTCACATAGGATGAATATCTAAATGTTTCTCTGTACCTTTGTAAAGTTTTTTAAATGGAGAATAGGCAAAACAAACAAACAAACAAACAGACAAACAAAACAATCTATGTAAATACCTTTGGCAACATTCCTTTCCTTGCCATAAAGGTCCGCGAAAAAAAAAAAAGAAGTGACCGTAGGTAGAAAAAACCAAGTCAAGAAGGCGTTTTAATTTGTACTACACACAATTTATCTTCATAACTGGGATATCTTCACTAATCTAATCTTATCTATTGGCCCTAAGTCTTAATTTACGAAATCTTTCCAAGTATGCTAACTTGAAATCACACAACATAAACTGAGAGTCATTATTCCATGCTCGCATTTCATCTCAAACACATCTTCGCTTTGAGCATATCCTCACGTGAAATCGTTGATATTACCTATTAGTTGACTGTATATCAACCATACACAATTACTTACGTAAAAGCATCAACCGTAAGGAAACTGCTGTCTTGCTTTAAAAGTTACCTAATGTTCCTCCGAGAAGGAGAAGACATCACAATTTTCGTTGTGTTCTCATCGCCAACAAAAGCTGCTAAAATATGTTCCTTATTCGATACCTGTAGTGATCTATAATGATTTTAATCAAAGTGACAGTACCCCCTTGTTGTCGAGTTTTGGCATTTTGCCATCCCCCCCCCCCCCCCCCAGTTCATCTGTGTTGTGTTTAGATATAACATGTGATGCTAGTTTACACCATTAATTTCACACTTACAACGTCTTCAGCCTTTATGTTCCGACAATAAATTACATTTTCTTATGTGCGTCTATGGGATCACAGCTATCTATATAGTAAATGGAATCAAAAAAGAATTTGAAATGCTTGTCCTGTATTGTAGATGTTAGCCAGCAGTACACTTCACGTAGTCACCTATCATTTTGATAGGTGTGCTGCATACAGTCATTAGCAGTCTTAGGTTGTTGTTGTGAAGCAAAGAGGAAGTTCAGGTCAAATGGCAGTGCCTTGAGGAGTGCATGCTGGGAATGTATAACTCTCAGATATCCCGACAACACGTCTACCCGTTATCCGTCCGATTGCAGTGGTGATTCGAAAATCGTAAAAAAAAAGGATCCTCAACAAGGACAGCATCTTGATTGAAGACTATAGCTGTCTGCTCAGAGAAACGATCGAGCAAGTGACATTATTCGTTTTTTTTTTTAATAATTTGATCAAAGAGTAAATGAAGTTACCAATATGAAATCAATACAGACTTATGTCCCTTCGTAAGCGGCACTGTGTTAAGGCTGTGAAAACTTCTCTTCACGACAGAATGACGTTTGATGGAAATCCGTTTCTATTACAAATTATAATTTTTCAGTTTATTTCTAACATTGCCAATTCGACAAATGGAGTGGTATTGATATAGCTTGTGTCTGTTTACGGAATTCAAATGAGAGATTCGTAATCAATCTTTCTAATACGTATATATATACATATATATATATATATATGATAATAATGATATTATCATTATTATCATTATTATTATCACTATCATTATCATTGGTGTTTCCACGAATTAGATTCGTTGACATCTTCATCTACACATCAAACAATTGTAAAAAAAAATGAGTTGAAGTCCTATGTAAACAGAATGGAACGTTACACATTCATCAAAGTTACAGGGCACTTTCAAATCAGTCTATAATAGAAAATTCAATGTCGTATTCCTATTAAGAATGAGAAAATGTATTGGGAAACCTACACACACACACACACACACACACACACACACACACATATATATATATATATATATATATATACACATATTTGTTTAGATAGATAGAGAGGGGGTGGGAGAGCTCTCTAAAGAGAACGACTAACGATTCATTTTTCTTTCTTAGTGGTCATTGAACTTGATTCGGATAGGATAAGATAGCCCTGTCTCAGTAGATCCTTTCAGACAACTCGATCAGTTCACTTACTATCTGGCTTTCTGATAGTCGTCTTTTACACACATAGTTTCCCCTTCTTTCTTTTTTTCCTTTTCTTTCATGCGGCATTGCAGCTGACTGGTATATCACATATAGGAATTGCAATTGTTCATGTTTTCCATTTTTCGAATCTTTCCCCGTGTCTTCGGACGCCGGAATGTTTAGTCCCTAAAATTATGTCGTATTCACACTATCACTCCCATGTCAAAATTGCTATTAGAGCAACTGCTATAGTGTGCAGCATGTGGTTACTTGTTCTCATTTTATCACACACATACATATATGTGAGAAGAATCTTCTGTACCCCCGAATATTGATAGTCATTCTCTTTTGATTATCCTTACTTATGGTGTTTAATTTTTCCTGTGCTCCTCATCCTGTACCACACACTAGGCTTTTGTTGGGACCTACACTCAACAAGCTTTGCTTTTTAGTAGGTTCCATCGTATTTCTCTTTGCATCCTTTACTTTGATTGAAAATGACACATCGACCGCTATGTATTATGTTTGTATTCCTATTTCTTTATGTATGTATCCAAGCTGGACATTCTGTATTATATTTTGTTATATCATGTATTTTCCATCGAGAAATACGAAAATAAAATTGAAATTGAAAATTGAAAATTGAAAATTTTATTCGTTTTGTTTTGTTTTGTCATTTACCATTAAAAATATAATCTGTAGCAGACCTTTGATGCCGTACCAGAACAACAATGGGTCAACTTTATTACTAAAATATCTTAGAGAGTTATCAAGGAGAACTTGAAATATATCAAGTAATTTCATTGCTTTTCGTACCGAGAGTTTCCATTTTCCAGCTCTTGCGATCTTCCTCAATATTATAACCACTGAACCTTCGAATTTCACCTCTCTCTAGTCTCTAGTACTCTCCTTCATAAGGAAATCTTTCACTTGTTTTGATTTTCTCTGAGGTTTTTTGTACTTACCTTATGGCAAAAGAATATAATAGATATCTTACAAAATTATACCTTATGACCATTCATTGAGAATTATTGCTGTTCTCATTGGTCCCAATCTACTCGAGACTCACCCAAGTAACGTATCGATATTAGGCAAACATGGATTCCTTTCCTTCTGTCAAAATCGGCGAATTTTTGCACAGGCCGTCAGAGGTATTGTTCAGTTAGTGACATTTTTGAGGTATCGCCTTTATAATCTGAAGGCACAGTTACGTGATTTCCATACCCCCACAAATCCCCACGAAATTTCATGTGACAAGTGAAAGGTCTTCCGTTTGAATTAGGCAAAGAGACGTATTTTGATTTTATTTTGAGACGTAACACCTGCTGTCTCGAGCATGTCGCGCATTATGATACCAGAGGTTGCTAGAAATTGAGGCGACATTATCTTACGGCCAGAAATATTATGTTGACAATTAAAACTTAGGTGACAATAGAAATATCATAAGTGTTCATTCCTGCTTTCTATTAATTCTAACGTGGTATTTATCGAGCGGGACTTTCCATATCTTGGCGGTGGTAAATTTGTGTGTATTCATGTCGTACGCTTTATGAAGGTTTCATGCTCCGTATCACAGCTTTATAGATAACAGAAACGGTCATGACTATGGTCACCATGATTGATAGCAATACTGCTTTCGCAGTTTTATCGTCAGTGAAATCAGCTAGATTACTGTAATTCATCATCGATATCATCATAATGTATTATTTCTAACTTTCACCATTTTGAGGTCGATTCAAGAAAAAATGCTGATTTGCAACTGCTTTAGTAAGTGAAATCTTGACTGTGAAAATATTTTCCAGTATGCGATATCATCTGGGCGACTGAGTATTTAATTTTTCATCAGATGAACGCAAGGACTTCAGATTTGTACAAGATGTTTTTCTTGGACGGAACAGAACTCATTGCATCATGAAGCGATATCACATTCATATTGTTGATTATGCACATTGAAACCAATTCAGTTTCCTTGATTTACTCATGAAAGAATCCAATGATCCCCAATCAATCAAATATATATATATATATATATATATATATATATATATATATATATACACATATATATAGATACTGATGCTGCAAGAACTTTGAAATTTGCATGACGCTCTAGTGATGATTGATTTATATTTGCGATTCATACAACCACGCTGCGTACATCTAAGTTCATACCGTTACTGCAACACACATTAATTAAACGTAGTAGAAAAAAACAACAACAGATATTCATAGCACAGTTTCTAAAATGCACATGACATTTCACTACATGTATTCTGGCTTTAAGTAATAAATGAATAATAGCCGCACTTGCAGTGCTTGCCAACGATAACATTATTCTAAACCGCTGCTATAAAAGTCAACCTGTAGTAGATGGGTATCTCTGCGCGGAAATTGCAAATTGTGAAAGTTCGACTCCCGTTATCATAAGATGATTAATATCAACTGGTGAATTTAATGCTTTAACCGTGGTTTAAGGACTTCACCTTGCATGCATTGTGTGTCGATGTTATTGATAAAAATATATGCATTGTATCTCAAAGGTGAATTTTGACAGATCGACTCCAAGCACTAAAGCATTAAATCTCCGACGCACATTTTGTGCAACACAACATGTTAACACCTATCGACAATGTTTCTGTGATTTTTCTATTGTTACTGGTGTTGCTGGTGAATATTGTTTCCTGTAATTGATCAATAGGGCCTACCTTTTATTTATGATACAGAATGCGAACAAGCATTCTGGAAGAAATGAGATGAAGAGATGTACTGTCGTAAGGAGACCTTTTTTTTTTCAGTATAGTATTAATTTTGATGATCTTTGATGATTCACCAAATCACTCTTCATGGACATGCAGAAATCCCAAATAATATATATGATCCAAAACCAAAACATAATTTTGACGAAGAGAAGCAGACAAGAACTTGGTTGTCTACTCCTGAATTTCGCCAGCTTGGCGAGTCATAAAGACAACAAAAGAAAGATGACTGTCACACACAAAAAAAAAGAGAAAAAGTGCGTTCAAGTCTAAGCTCTGCTGGAAATTGAAGCCTGTATTTATTTTGAATTCATTCGACAGCATAGTGCGGTTTACCACAGTTCCTCCCATGTACTGTCAATGATTGATGTAGCTACTCCCCTAGATCATTAATACAATATATAATTCTCTTCACAATATGTAAGGTGCATGCAACATATTCAGTCTATATTCAAGTTTTTGTCACCTTTTCCAAATACATTATCATAGCCAGCTGAGTCTTCTTTGTTGATGTCCATGGCTGTGAAACAGGTTCTACTGTTTCTCTGGTCGTGATATATATACGCGTGTCGATATATTTTCTCCGTTTTTCCTTTGATATAGAAATGTTAACCAAGTTACCTTATAGATATATCTTATTATAAGTGATGAGATTTGCACCGCTTCACTGTTCTAGTAGTCACTCGGCCGTTGTTTGAACTCTTCGCATTCAGTGACACGCCGCATCGGGCATCCGTACCAGAACCGCACGCCGCCAAAACGCAAGAAGCCACGCACCTCGTTCACCCGTCTGCAGATCTGCGAGCTGGAGAAGCGGTTTCACCGGCAGAAGTACCTGGCCTCAGCCGAACGAGCCAGCCTCGCTCGCGCCCTGAAGATGACGGACGCACAGGTGAAGACATGGTTTCAAAACCGCCGTACCAAGTGGAGGTGAGTGGAAATGGCCTGACTCAACACTCTCCCCCTCCCCCTCTCATTGCCTCTGAAACTGTCAGTCTAGCTACTAATTGTTACCCTCAGAAAGAACAACAACAACAACAGCAACAAACAGTTACAATTCAATTCAGCCAGTAAGTATAATAAGACCAAAATATGCGACAGTCTAATATACATGATATACCTATTCATACAATATGTGATATTATCTTAGACCTTGAACTTAAAATGCCTTGCTTTTGCCAAGGGAAACAAGTGACAGAGTCATCTAAATCCGAGTAATGTTTATCTTTTCTTTATGCACTTTGCATCTTCTACTTGGGCATCCCTAATTGTTTAACAGAGACACTTGGCTTATTTTAGAGAGATACCTAGTTCAATTAACGACGCCTTCACGTGGCTCTACTGCCACTGTAAATAAGAGATGCATTTTTCCAGATGTGAGAAAAAAAAAAAAAGCTTTTATGCAGATTTCCGTCACTTTTTCAAAGCAGGGCGGTAAAATTTGGCTCCGCGAATCTAAAAACACGGTATACCTGGGCGCCCATCAACAAGGCAAAGCATCCGCACATAAATTGCAGAGCGCAAAACAATAGATTGGCCAGATGTGACGACCTTAAATCCGTGTCACTGCTCTTCCATCTCTACATACAGCCATGCACACATGTCCTGGAAATAAAAGACATTGTGGTTTAATAGAATAAGGGGATATTTGGCATAATCTTTTAAAAAACGTCTGTAAGAGCATGAGATGAATTCAATATCCCTCTAGCACTTGCTGCAGAGATGATGCATTCCTAATGCCAATTTTTCCTACTCGAGCTCAGATATAAAGAGAAATGTGCAACCAAAGCATGCTGATACAAGCTAGCATGAAATGGTATACAGATATGTATTGATATATTAAGAGCTTGCTTCCAGAAGGCGCTAAATCCATTGAAAAATGATGGATTTAGCGCATTTTCGAAGCAAGCTCTTCATATATATACACATGTATTTTTTTTCTTGACAAAGGTGCAATGCTTGATCTTTTCTTTTTACATAATCATTACAACTTGCTGCTCACCCTCGTCGTATTGAGGTATCAAAGGAAATTTGAGTCTGTCAAATCCTAAAGTGCATTTTACCGATCACTGTGTTTATAAATTTTGATCGTACATGCACACCTTTTACATTAATAAAAGCATAGACTGAATTCTCAGCAATCACTGAACTTGATGAAACCCAATAAGACTTAATAATTCCACCATCCAATCAGGATGCCCTCAGTTACAAAGTTTTGTTCAGATTGTCCATACATTGAGAAGTATCAACGTCAGATTGTTAGAAAATATCACTGGACAATAACACCCAAAATCAATGTTCGCATTTCTATCAAAAACCCAGTTCAAACCTGAGTTACATACTGACATCGGCTAAAAAGATTTAGAAAAGAAAAAGAGATTCGAACTCTTCGTGGATGATTCCTTTTTTTGTGTGTGTGTTCATAAATGAGCAGGGACTTCTTTTTTTTCCATGACACCTCTAGTGTTTCCCTTGCTACAACAAGAAACAAACACATACAATAAAGAAATCATACTAGCATCACTCCGTGATAGTCATCAGCCAAACTATGAAGCGTCCAGGCGACATTTATGCTGAGACGGGAGCTTGCCAAGAGTGAATGTGTGACAACCAAGAGAGACTCTGTAGCCAACGAGCACTATCAACACTTAACCGACAAAAACCAAACAAACATACACACACAAACAAACGAAGAAACAAACAAACGAAGAAACAAACAAACAAACAAACAAACAAACAAACAAACAAACAAACAAACATACCCCGCACGTTTAGGATTGTTACCTTGCATGTTCTGTCATTCACCAAAAATGAGACAATTTACGCAAAACACTGCAAACACTGTGCGAGTTTTGTGAATGCTACCGGTTGTATAACCATTAAAAAAACTGCTATTACACCAAGTCACTCAACCATTCCAACTGCACCAAATTTTACGTATACGTCACTTTCCTTTTTTATACCTTAATCGTTTAAGTTATGTAAATTCTAGTCTCGATCTGTCACTTTTAATCCCTTTTACTGATTGCCTTCAACAGAAGTAACAAGGCGTATACAATTTCTCGTCTATTTTCAACTTACTGAGAGGTACGGCTGACAAAATTATAATGGATTGATTAATTTTCAACCAAAGACTTCTAGAAAGGTGTTTAAGTCGCAATGCAGAATATTTTCTCAACTTTCTCCATTTTCCCTAAGTCTTCAAACTGTTTACTTCTTCAACCGAATTGAGTGTTGATGCTAAAGCTTCTTCATTTTTTTAAAACCCCAAAACTGCGTTGTATTGAAGTTCTATTTTTAAAGATCTATTCAAATCGAATTTTGATGCGTCTTCACAACAGCAGAAAAATGGGAAATATATAAAGAAGACAGGTGAGCAGATACCTTGCAGAAACGTGACCAAGACATTGGTTGGAGTCACCTGGAATTTGAGTCATGATTAAGTAACTGCCCTTTAATGACATTAACCCACTGCACCAAGTATTGCAAGAAATTATAAGCCATGATTAACGGCTCTATTTACTTAGGATTTGGGTTTTCTTCGCCCTGTAAAATGTTATTTTGAGAAAAAAATCTGATAAAAGTGAAACCAAAAAATGCCGAATTTCATTTAATTTCATCTGATTTTTCAACTTATTGCAATCATTGAATGTTCAATGATTTGCTATGTGTTGTCTGCCTCCCAAAATTATAATGGTATTGGCGCTGTCCCCCTATACTAGCATCTCAAATTTGTTTTACAAAATCGATGTTCAGTCAATGATGAAGACAGATGCGTTGCTATACTGTAGCATAACGGATGACTGCTCCGATATGGCAAAGAAACAAACAAACCTTAAAGAACAAACGAACAAATCCACAAAAGTTACTCTACTCTTTTTATGTTTTATGTATTCTATTGCAACGTGTGTTGTTATTGCACATATTATTGTTACACATAATAAGGAACATGTTGAGTACACAGTCATGTAATCATGAAAGTGAAAGGTACCCTTGCCTAATGTTTCGTTGAAAATCCCTACTAAATTGCACTATAATACATAAGTCTGCTACTACTCTGGATGGCATAATTTTGTGTCTTAAAGTGCTTATGACGACCATAGTTGCAAATTTCCTCATTGTTTTATGAAGTAGTTTAAATGAATAAAGAACCAAAAAGAACTGAGATCTGGACTGAAACAGGCAGTTGATAAGAACTGTGTGCAGACTTGATTTCTGGAACAACACATAATTTTTATGCACACACACGCACATACATTCGCATGAATAAAAACACCTATAAAACGTATACATTGAACGTAATACAGTACTTCCAATGCGCACAATCATGTACAACAATAATGTACGAACACACACACACACAAGCACATAAAAACACAAATTCATTTGCGAACGAGTTAATTAGTATAGGAATGTTTTGCCCAGCCATTCCTGTGTGAAGATGTTCTACATGGATTTTTTTTTTTTGATAGCAAGCATAAAGTAAACGCATGGCACTACAATATGAGGCAGACCCCGCGCCTCTTTAACGACTTTTTGATGGACACAATCTTGATTAAAAGCATGAATACTTGATGCATGATACTGATCCACGCTTTCGGGCCCGCACATTTGACAGATTTCATTAATCCCTTCTCCCTCAACATACTGAGCACAGCTTTTACACAAGATACTTTCTTCACTTAATATATTTTATATTAATGTAATGCAACTCTATGGATAAAAACTGACCCTCTGCTTACTTGCGCACGAGGCTAAATGCAAATGAATATTCTCAAAGAAGACATGTAGCAGATGCATTATCGTGCAAAAGAATGTCTTGAGACACTCTAGTGCCACAAGAACAGATATCGAAAGACACTTTTTTTAAACGATGTGAAGGACATGGTAAATTGATATATTCTTGCGTACCATATAGCCGTTTCAGAGGACAAAATAAATGAATAGATAGTTAGGTGTCATAATCGTCTGCAGCGCTGATTTTGTTTCGCGTCGCCTTTTTGTAACATGATCCGCTTCAGGGAAATGCACAATACACAGGTGGACGCCACAGAATGTGCTTTCCTTGCATTCAGTTATATTGAGATGACATGATGATATACTGCCTCCCTTCTCTAGAATTTCACTCAACTCTGTCATCCTACTCCATCAGTTTCTCATTGATCATTCAAATCCATTCAGAGAAAACGATTGAAAAATAAGAAGAAGAGCAACAACAACAACAACAACAACAACAACAACAACAACAACAAACCACACCAACAAACAAAAGTCTCCGCACGGGGAAAGTGGAAACATAAGAATTGACTTAAGTATGTAGGTTGCATCTCTCGAGAAAATCCTTACGGATTACAAAGAGTAATCAATTGGTCGTTAGTTATTGTACCGTAATAGGTAAAGAAAATTGTGTAATGGAAAAGCCTTGATGCCTCGCCAAGAATAAGATATGCCATACGTCACCACACCTTCATCACTGTGATGCTCTAAAAAAAAAAGAAGTATTTTGTAAGTGTGCTAATGACATAATGATTATCAAATGACTAAGTACATACATAATGGTAGTGGAATTGCATACTTTGAAGTAGCAGAGGAAGTATGACAAGAGAAGAAAATTCCATGAACTTACGGCTATGTATCAAATAATTTGATCTATAAAGAATAATCATTGAAGAGATGTTAAAGAAATTCAATTTTTCTGATAGCCCAGCAACATGATGACAGCTGAAGCAACTGAAGGGGTTATCTAACTAAAGGAGAAAATGCTAAAGATCAACTTATTGTTTGAATGTAGCTAAGTAGTCGGATTTCGATGAATCGTTTTGAGGAGTGCAAGGCTTATGCAACTTCGAGGGATACATCGTGTCTCATAATCATGTTATAATATACATCATTATACCATGTATGTACTGAGATTAGTTCCCATGCAAGCAGCGACAACTATATGTCTTCCCTACATATCTTAAAGGGATCATACAGTTTTGGTTGAGACCTAATTTCAGGTTTCTATCATTTTTTTTTTTTTTTTGTGAGATAATGAGAAACCTCTTATGAAATATGAAAGAGCATGTAATTCTATGAGGAATTCAATGTTTATTTGATGAAAATTGGTTTTGAAATGGCTGAGATATCCAAAAAAGAGCGATTCTAATAAAGTGTGGGACCCACACTTTATTACGATCGTTTTGTTTTACTTTGTTTTTGGATGTTTCAGTCATTCCAAACCCGATTTTCATCAAATAAACTTTGAATTCCTCTTAAAATGATATGCTCTGTACTATATAATAAGTGTTTTCTTGGTATCTTGCCAAAAGTTAAAAGCCCAATTCTCATCTCCACCAATACTGTACCATCCCTTTAACTTAGATATAGATTCATGCGCTTGCTAATATCCAGGCAAATGTACATGCGTACACACGGGCCGCTTTAGTGTTCCCATTACTACCACACTAATCATTCGCAAATTTCTTCTTTGATGTTAATTAGTGTAACAGTAACATCATCATGAAAAAAAAAAACTTGGAAACTTTATATTATTTGGTCCGAATTAAACGAATCTTTGATTGATTAGTCTGATATCGCTACGTTTACCAGAATAAATTAAAACTAAAGTTTAAATCCATCAAATATTAACAGACACTCATTTCAGTGATATCATCAGAACTTTCGTGTTCTTGAAATCACATTCTTAAGCATAAAACAGTCATTCACAGATTATAGGTATTCCCGCCCATTTTCGTGATCTCTTCATTTAATTTCATCAATTTTCATTTCAATTTCGTCCCTAGGACTGCGTTCAAATCCTATGTAGCCTTAAATTCGTCAAATCGCCATTCATATTCTTTTTTTAATCTTTTTTTCTTCAATCGAATCTAAGCCGCATTCAAATTTGTAAATCGTCACCCATATTCGAATATTGCTTATATCATGTGTATTTGATTTGAGAATACGCTTTATCTGCATTTGGATATTCCCACATCATTTTGCTGAAATTTCATTATTGTGTTACTGTACATGTTTACATGAACATATTTTCATTCATATTTCATTCATATACTCATTCCAGTGGATAGGTGTAAGTGAGTGCTATGAGATGAAAATATATCTTTATCTCCGAATAAAGCGACGTGTAAAATTTACGTCTCTTAATCATAGATTATAGATTGGTAAACCATTCATTTCAGACATTAAATACATCATTTTTTTCATACCGTATATCTAGGAGACGATTTTTAGTAAACCTTTAATTGTTTTTGCTTTTTCTGGCTTAGATTTTCCGTTAGCGACGCATTTCATGATATAGACACTTGACAATTGACAAAATTGAATAACAATATTTCAAAATTGAAAAATTCCAAAGACAAATTTGAGACGCGCTTTCGCAGATTCTGAAGTCTCCTGGACGAAAATGGAAACAAAATATTACAAATTTAATGAAATGGTGATAAAAATGGGAGGGAATACCTACACATTATTGTGTACATGTACACGTTTGTGTAAAAATGTTTCTTTCGGTCAAGGGCTCAGCAAACACATAACATTTTGAGAACGTTCCCTCAACGGTTTTGATTTGTTCCGTACGTCTTCCGTACGTCTAAAGCGGACGTTTTAAAACGTACATACAACGTTAAATTTTGGACTTAGCATTTACCGCAAAGCACAGTTCCTTTATTTTGGAAAACGTTTTAAAAAGGTCAATGGACGTTACAAAACGTTTTTATTATGTCTGCTATACGTCTTTGTCATTTATAAACGTCCACAAAACGTTTTAATGAGGTCTGCTACGTCGATGTCGTCTTTAATGAACTTTTAAAAACGTTTTCATTTGGTCCGCTACGTCTTCGTTATTGGTTTCTTTATCATGAATATCCATGCATATTTATGAATATTCAAATAAGAAAATCTAAAATTTGAAAACTAGTGGAGATAGATGAAAGACATTGAAATCTAAAGTGTTTATGGTGGGTTCAAACTTTTTAACTGCGTTGAAAATTATACCAACGTTATTTTTCAGTTATTCACAATTTAAAGATTTAAAAAATTGTGTTGTGAAAAGGTATATTTTCATATTTAAATAGGCCTAATTAAGGTATGCGTAATTTAATTGTAGTAATCATATCTTTATGCATTACAATTTTTGCTGGTATATAAAAGAATGTGATACAGTCACATCAACTGGGAGTAGGATGTAGTAGGTATATGTAGTAGGACATTAAGAACAGATTAGGATAGGATCATAAAGGATTAGGATTAGGGTACATTAATCTCAGATTACCAATTGTGCCTGTATAATCTCATAAATATACTTTATTTTATTGCCCAATAAAAAATACACATTAGACGTTCTTTTCTGGACGTTCTAGACGGATATGAAAGGTTCTCTAAACGTTCTGGCAAGGGTCATAAGATTTTTTTAGATGTTCTTAAAAAGTTTTTTTTTTTGAACGTTTAGACGGTTTTTAAAGGTTTTCTTGATGTCCTCACACGTCAATAGAACGTTTTGAGTATTTTTTAAAGGTTATCTGACGTCTATAGCGTCCAAAAGGTTTTCAGCAGGTCCTTTGAAATGTTGATGTTTTTTGTTGTTGTTTTTCAACGTTTAAAAAGGTTTTAAATACGTCGAAAACCTTCCACAAAAAAAAAAACCCACAGAACGTTCAGAAAACGTTAAGTTGTTAGCTGGATGGATATCGGTGTTAGCAAGTGAGTGGGTGCTGTGAAAGGGAAATGTGTTTTATATATTATTATTGAAACGACGTAAATGTGATTAGTTAATGGTTCGATTAAGGCAATAATTACTGCATTGTATCTTATGTTTTGGAGACGATTTTGAGTAAAATTTTGACAAAAATGAATGCCTGATAGCCAATAAACGAAAATGATTTTACCGTTTCGTGCTGAGCTGTTGTGACCGACTAATGTGAACTGCAATTCACAAAGAATTCACAAAAAAGGACGAAATTCAATGACAGTGTTTAAAAACAAATCTACACAAATTGATAAGCACATTCGCACATTTCAGAGTGTCCTGGACTAAACTGAAGACACAAGTTTATAACTTTAATGAAATGATGACAGAAATGTTCGGGCTAACCTAGACAATGTTTTACTTTGGATGTTTCAGTCATTCCAAACCCGACTTTCATCAAATAAACTTTGAATTCCTCTTAAAATGATATGCTCTGTACTACACTCAGCAAAAGAAGAAAGTAAACACTTTTTCAAATTTATATTTCTCATAGAATATTTGGCTGAAAATTAATATGTTATATACCATATTAAAGGTAATTTAATTGGCTATCAACTTGGTAGGTCAACAAAAAGGGGAACCTTTGCGCATGAGTGAACAGCTTTGTTTTTCTCTTCCAGGGCACAAAAGTAAAAATTGCAAAACTGAACAAGTTGTCATTCATGCGTATGTGCTCTTCCATAGAACATTAAGGACAAACAACAAATTTCATACAAAACGAAGCATCAAATAAGTTGTGAAAATAAATCTATGATATCTTTAAAGCCCAAAAGATCAATGAAGGCTAAAAATAATGGAGATAAATAAAGAATCTTATGTCAAATCTAAATTCAAATGAAATAAGAGAAGTAATAATCAACAAAAATGGTAGAAATTTGAGGGTTTTTTTTTTTCAAATTAGGAAATTGTAAATAGTGTTTGGTTCTTGAATTTGTCTCATGAATTCTTAAATTACTAGATTAAAAGAAATGAATAAAGAAATTCTGTTCATTTAATCATCTTTATGCTCAAGTCATAATTCCCTATGTCATTTGAAGTCTGACTTGACAGAAAATTCTTATTTTCCCCCTTTAGTTTCCCACTTTGCTTTTCTTTGAGGTTATAAAGTGATAAAGAGAACGAAAACTTATTTTTGCTATTTCATTCATGTCTCTCATTGTCTTAAACTGGTCTTTTGTTGTCAATGTTATCGTGAAGGGCATTTGCAAATGAAAGAGAACATGTCAATTTTTGCAATTTTTAATTTTCTACCTTGGAGGACAAAAACAAATGTGCTCACACATGCGTAAAGTTTTCTTTTAAATTAACCTATTAGCTTAATAGCCAATTAAATTACCTTTAATATCGTATATATTACATTGATTTTCATCAAAATCTTCTATGAAAATATGAATTCGAAAAAGTGTTTACTTTCTTTTTTTGCTGAGTGTATATCATAAGTGTTTTCTTGGTATCTCGCAAAAAGTTAAAAGCCCAATTCTCATCTCCACCAATACTGTATCATCAGTTTAAACATGATTATTGCTATAAACGAGAAGGGCTAGATCATTTATACAGGCGTAGGAAATTGCCGGTATCAATTCATATTCATAGAGCTTTTTTTGTCCAGCCTCCATATTGAAACATGTGGCTTGATTAAATTGCAGTTCCAAAATGATGTCGCATATCAGTGCAGCATATTTTTTTTTAATGTACATTCCCCAAAAAGCTTTCTGATCTAATTCACTTCTACCATGCATAACGGTCGGCCGATTGGTAATTAATGGTAATTAGACGTGTATGTGGGTATTTTCTGTCATAAATAAATTGACCTTATCGCCTAGTACAACACTCATGTGATATGAACATAGAAACAAATGAATAATTTTCAATCCAAATGCATCTTATTGTTTTGACGAGTTTCCCTCTGAGATTTGAGTGATCCTGACGATTATAAAGTTATGACTGGTTATGTTTGTTTGTTTGACAAGTTGGCTGGATAGCCCATATTTCACTGAACTTGCTGGTCTTCCAAGGGGTTTAGTTGTGAGTACTTTGGACGGACCAATGTTTTTAAAATATCTTTGCTCAAGAGTGCTTAAATTTTATTGGTCAAAACAAAATGCAAAATGAAAAAAAAAATTAAAAAAAAATCAGAACAGGTCATATCCTAATGCTGGGATACATACAAAACAAACTTGTCCAGTCATTGCACATGACATATTAATTATTGTAACATTCATGCCAGGTCAAGACTGTGCGAAAACAAAGTTGCACTAGTGAGTTGTTGACTTCTTTCAATATCAAACAAGTTGTAACAGTACTCCCACTAGGGAGACCATCTATTCATTGATTATACTTTATCTTATCATAACTAGCAGGCGTGGAAAATACACTACACAAATGTTACTCTATTTTGAGGAACCACTGCCTCGTGCATTGAAATTTGGTATGAAAAATAATAGAATAGAATGAAAAATAACATAAGGAGAACAACGACAGTGTACGTAAATGGTTCCATAATTATCTCGTTCACTATCAAACTATCGACGGTCCAATATCTAAGCCAAAGTATGTAACATGCGAAATTCCACAAGGTAGTTCAATAGGTAGACAGTGCTATGAAAAGTACTGTGAAGAGTTTAAATTTATTTAAAAGAATACAATTCTGAATAACTTTATATAAAAAAAAAACTGCTCTTGCACTTCAAATATCATTTACTATGAAATTATCTATGATCGTTTGTTGTTAGATAGTTTGGAAAAAAGAAGACGTAAACATCATTACATGTTATGTATAAAGTTTGTTATGGAATGCTTCCAGAATATGTAATGCAAAATTCTGAAGAAACCATAAAAGAAATTTGTCTTACATAAGGTAAAGGCAAAATTCGCTGAGAACTCTTTCTTTTCGAGGCATCCAGACAGCCAGAGTTGGTATCAGTTGGCTCTTGATTTGAAATGTAAGTTGTCTTTGTTCATTTTCAAACGAGGTAGCTTAAACTAGCTAGTGAAAAGTGCTAGTTTGAATAACTTTGATCATGTTAAAGGGATGGTACAGTGTTGGTTGAGATGAGAATTGGGCTTTTAACTTTTTACGAGATACCAAGAAAACACTTATAAAATAGTACACAGCATACCATTTTAAGAGGAATTCAAAGTTTATTTGAAGAAAATCGGGTTTGGAATGACTGAAACATCCAAAAATAAAGTAAAACAAAGCGATTGTAATTAAGTGTGGGTCCCACACTTATAAGAATCGCTCTGTTTTGGATATCTCAGCCATTTCAAAACCAATTTTCATAAAATAAACGTTGAATTCCTCATGGAATTATGCGCTCTTTCATATTTCATAAGAGTTTTCTCATTATCTCACCAAAAATGTTAGAAACCTGAAATTAGGTCTCAACCAAAACTGTACGGCCCCTTTAAATCTTAGTTTAGATATATGTGTTTTTTTTTTATGTATGATTCAATGTTTTGTCTTGTAGTTTGAGCTATGTCATCATTGTTCCTTTTATGTTATTCACTGATTTGCGGAAGAACAGTTTGACCCATGTTATTAACTTAAACAAACTGAAATGATGATAGAAAATGATAAATAGTCTTTTTATCGCGCATTTCCGATAAAGTGACCAATGCGCTCTACATCCAGATTCGTCCCAGTGACAAAGTCAAAAAGAATATAAGAACTTTTTAAAATTCTTTTCGGATATCGAGGGTGATGAACGGAGTTCCTTTGGAAATGTAATTCATGCCCTTGTCCCACAAAATGAGAAACTATGCTCACCAGCCTTAGTTTTACACGTGGTATCTGATTGAACCTGTGTTCGATTCGTTAGATGCCTTCGGTGAAATGTACTCTGGTCCATGATACGTTTACCATATATTTCCATCCATTTCTGTTCGTCAAGGACAAAGCTTACGAAACTTCTAACTATGAGCCAAAATATACATAATTTACACTGCTAACTTTGAAAGCCCGAGTCCTTTCACTAAATTTGAGGCCTATTTGAAGTAAGAAACAGCTTACGGCATCTTTATCATGGATACTACAGGATTGCGAAGAGTGATTTTTTGTTAAAGTTATAGAATAGCAGATTATATTTGATAGATATAACAACCCCATGCCTAGAGTGGACAAAATTCTACGTATATGCGTATCCTATTTCGAGGATAATGACCGAGTTCGGTGGTAAATATGCACTTCCTTGGGTTTGATAGTAAATCTTTATACCCTTGACCGTCAGTTTACGTGCCATCTGGATCAAAAATGTCCATTCGCAGTGGTTTTTACCGCCTTGCTTCACATCGAAATCCCACATCGGGGTTTAAGGGATGGGGCTGCAGGTGCGCGTGCGTTTGTGAGATAATGAGAAACCTGTTATGAAATATGAAAGAACATGTAATTCTTAGACGAATTCACAGTTTATTTGATGAAATTTGGTCTGGTCTTAAAATGGCTGAGATGTCGAAAAAAAAAAAAAAAACCCGATCCTAATAAAACTTATGAGGTTCCCTTTGTTTTACCTTGTTTTTGGATATCTCGGTCATTTCAAAATCGATTTCATCAAATAAACTTTCAATTCCCCTTAGAGTTGTATGCTCTTTAACATTTCATAGAGTGGTTTCGTAAAATTTTATCTCGCAAAACGTTAAAAGCTGAATCATTACCTTAACCAATATTATACAATCCCTTTAAAATGCATGGTACAATGATTCATGATAATCATCAATGTTTATTCTTTTCACTACATAGAGAAAATGATATGCATGCTGCTTCTTTCGAGATGAATTGTCTCTGATAACGTTCTTGGGAGGAGAGAGATATCAACCTAGCGGGTTTACATTAGGCATGAAATGCCTCGACAAGCCCTGAAAAAAAATGAGAACGTGACTGGGAGATCTTTAAAAATACATTTTTTTTTTTGCCAAAGAAACAAAGATACAAACTTACACAAGCACACCTACACAACATACGTGTGCATCAAATACATATACGCATGATATCACAGATTTCCAAAAAAAAATTAGTCGAAGAAAGCTTCTTTTTTATTTCGTTTCCTTTCGCTGACTGCTCAACAAATGTTTACAAGGGGAAAAGGGGAATATGTCCTCTATTCTTTTATCAACAATTTTAATCCTGATGTTTTGGAAATTAAGAATCTTAATCACTATAATTAAAAACAGAACTCAGAAATATGTATTGGAAAGGGATTTTGCATGCAAAGGATATCGCGTTCGTAGGTTAATTGACATTTCGTACAATGTTAAGTACTTGTATGTAGGTATGTATTAAATGTCCTGTTTACCTTTGGGAGCAGTGATTTAAAAAAATGTTTAAGATATCACATTTGATGCATATGTGTAGGTTTGTTGTACCACAAAACATCTACTATATAAAATTTTCGCAATAAAGCCTAAAATATTAGGAGATATTAGTATTTTTTCTCAATAAACCGTAACTGTAGACGGTTTAGTATGGAAACATTTTTATTATAGCTATTGTTCACATTTTGAATATTTAACAATACGTGTACTTAACATCGATTTTACTGATTCAAATATTAACAGTGGTTGTTTCTATCCCTAACTCATATATTATAACTATTTTAAAGCACTAATGATGAGTTTTTGTTTCATCTGCAACAAACAATGGTAAATTATGCCTTTAAAGTGTAACAAAAATAGCCAGACATAGTGTTACAACGAAGTCCCTTTGTGAGTCAACGTACGAGACACCGTGCACACTGATCATACGTAGATAAACAGTGAATTCGGCGACATTCAGCAGGTTTGATTTTGCTTGAGACAGGAACGACAGACTTTGGAGATGCTCTTTTGAAATACTGTGATCTTTTGACAAAATGATTCAGCCCCGTTGTCTTGAATCGGAGGCTTGGCTCGGCTAGATAAAAATCGCTTTTCAGCCATGCAGTGTATATGGCTGCAGCCGAATGACGGCCACCATTGTCTGGGAGTGATGACAGTGACAAAGATGCTGGTGAACTGCTAGTCCTATGATCCTCATTAGGCTCGCGTGTGGTATGACAGGTGATATCACCTTCCCGTCGCCACGTCTGACGCGCGAATGATGACTACAGGTCAAAGGTCAAGCTCACATTGACCTAAAATGAGGTTGTGGCCGCCTTAATCTTCTTAGTGCCTCGTCGGAGGCAAGAGTTCGCCGGGCGTGCGCACATCACGCCCGAGAAGATAACGGTTCTCTAAAAGAGGGAAATAGCACTCTCGATAAATTGCTATAACGTGGTGAGGAAGAGAGATAGAGAGGATGGTTGAAGACATGGCCACCCAGGAAGCTCTGGGGGGCCATGCTTCTCTCCTATCCTCTTCTCTTCTTTTAGGATGGGTAACGTTGAACTTGCCTCATCAGTGGTCGTCTGTCTAGTTGAGATAACATGATTGATTCCTGGGCATCGGAGGCGAGCTGTTTATAAACACGCCCGCGTGAACAATCGGTAGAGCGTTGGGCTTAGAAATGCACAGGGAAAAATGGGTTAAAGTGACTTGTAACGTAGAATTATGAACACTGTAACGCAAGTGCTTTGGCATCATGATAAATGCCTTGGTTTTCTGGGAAGAGGAATTGTTTCACAGCATTATTTTTTTTCCTGTGTAGGCTCTCAACATAATTAGTGAACTGTCAAGGTTTTGTTTTTGTATTTATCCCTTTATTCATATCATTATGTTATCTATTTTGTATAAATTTACAGAAGAGTAATAGTACCCATTAATTTAGGGAACCTGCAGATGCAGATGTTGCACACGTGTAAGGACTAAGATATTTAAGCCCTCGTTTTAGGTCACGGGGAGAAAACAGTCGATCATCGTCTATAATACCATCTTTACTTAATTCCTTTGATTCTTCTTTCATTCATTTGATCAATCTGATTAATATATAGGGATATTATGTGTAATATATATATGTATATATATATATGAAGGGTTTGTTTGCAAAAACCGATAAGTCCATTTTTGAAGATTTTGAAGTACGATTTTTGTCATAATGTACAAAATAATACCTTTTAAATGATATATTGGTCACTACATATAAAGGTATATTTTTGAAGTTATGGTCAAAAGAAGCACAAATTTTCTTATTATTCTCTTTATTTTTCTTGACCTTTAATCGCAAATATCTCCATTTGGCAAATATGGACTTATCGGCTTTTGCAAACAAACTCTTCATATATATATATATATATATATATATATATATATATATATAATATTATATGAAGGATATTATGAAGGTTTTTTTTTTCGCAAAACGAGGTAACCCTATTCTAGTTAAGTTGAGATATTTGTTTGGTTTGGTTTTATTTCTGCCTTTTTCGAAATCACACATAACAAAAGAATACACATATTTAGAAATTAACATTACTTAATTGATAACATTGATTAATTCAAAGTACATATATATATATATATATATATATATATATATATATACACTATGAACGTGACAGTATTCAATGTAAGAGACGGGTAGCATAATATAATTCACAAAAAAATGTTCAGAAGCGAATCGTTGAATCAACAAATGTAAATTATGTAAATAAAAATTGACTATTTATTCAGAGTATATCATGTAATATATACAAATTAACGCTTGGGTATATAAACATGATTGGGTTTGCTTCTGGTGTATTTTTGTGTCACATGTATGTCTGTTACATACTTCTGTATACAAAATCAACAATTTTATTATGCAGCAAATTACTAAGCTCCTAATATACCGATATAAACTGTTTATGAGTGAACATAAAACCCCCAAAGTTCTTATCACTCATACATCATTATATTTCAATAAAAGAATATAATTTAGTGGTTGCCTTGATTTGCTCAGGGAGATTATTCCAAACGTCTGGTCCATGGCGTCTAATTGACTTGTGAGCTATCATTAGCTTGGGATTGTTGAGGTGATAATCTTTGGAATGAGTTTCACGGGTAAGCGTGGACGCTGGAGTTCTCAGTGAATAGGTTGTGGAACGAGGAAGGGATGGTGTTGGATTTGTATTTGTACATGAATATGTGCGCATTGCAATGTATGAATATCGTTTATTTTCACAGTTTTCAATTGAGAAAATAATGGTTCAGAGTTTGCAAGATAATGTGAGTTGGTGCAAATGCGGAGTGCTCGTTTTTGGAGAAGGTGAACTGATTGAATTTTTGTCTTGTTAGAATATGCCCATACCATATTGCAGTATGTTTTATATAATGCACTGATTTTACCATATATCACATACTACAATATGGTATGGAGATATTTGTGATTAAAGCTGCTAAAAGGAAAATAATAAGAAAATACATCATATCTTCTAGAATACTCCTTGTTATGTCACAAGTGAAGTATTACAGAAAAAGTTTAATTTTTTGCTCTATATGATGTTAGACTGTGAAATGTTTAGAATAGCGCTTAGCTCATTTTGCAGTAAAACTCTTCACATATATATATATATATATATATATATATATATATATAAAACGCAACGAAGTAACAACAAAAAAAACAACAACAACAACAAACCACCAACAAACACCAGCGAACGTCTATCATACTTTGTGATACAACTGACCTACACGTATACATCAAAAGTGATATCTCAAACATTTTTAAGTCACTGCTCCCAAAGGTAAACAGGACCTTTAATGTTCAGTGAGAAATACATTGGCAATGTATGGAAACACAATACGAAGTACAGTTTAGACATGGTCCATGTGTAATAAAAGATATATCAATGTATCCATGACAATAACTTAAGGCAGAACAGATTCTACACTGAAAGGGAAAGCATTGGGATTTTTATCAATATGGAAGAACTGTAGCATCTACCAGGAACAAAATAAGTAGGGGATTCATTTCAGTGTAGCACGTCCGTGTGAAATTCTGGACTGTGAACGTATGTGTACGTATACTGATGAGACAATTTTTGTAGTGAAATATTGTAAAATGCTCATGGAATCTTTTAAACTCGGGTAGTGAGGATGTGAAAATATCTTTAAATTTAAGTGTAGGCTGGAATAACATTGGAATAGATGATAGAATTTGAACATTCTTTATAAAGGAGAAAGCGGAGTACGGTCTCTTTCACTGATCGAGAACAGCGTGTTTACATCCAAGCCATGTTTGCCTAATTCTTTTCAAAAATCTATGATTTCAGAAACGGGGTTTGTTGATTTACAATTAAATGAACTTTGTCTAACCCTTATAGTCGAATTCGATCGTAGGCGTATTTGTGCATGACTATTACTTATTTCCAATTATGAAACGGAAATCCATGGTTTCTGGATGACGTTCTATCAAGGCATAATGTATTTGTTCCTATTTAGGTTACCCTTTCCGTAGAAACTTGTTTTTGCACAAAACATGACTAGGAATATGATTTCCATCAACACCGGACTACGCGATCAACTCTCTTTGCCATTACTAATATATACGCTAGTATGACAGACTTTAACAGGGATAATCAGCAATCCAACTGATTAAGACATCTATATAGAAATGTTAAAATGCCCATAAGCCGTGTTATAGTGACGTACATACAAACAAACTGATAATGAGCAATAATGAAATAATGAACACTCTCCAAATATATCAATGACATTGATATTTCATTTTTCTTGCTTATTCGTTATTCTTAACTTGTTTACGCGACAGAAATGACGTGTGAAATGTATGTATGTACTCTAGTATCATAAAGAGAACCGATTGATGTTATTATGATAATGGTTTAAACTTTGGTGACATGAGGTCCTGGAATCCACGAAATGCAAAGTTTGATATAACCATTTTGTATGATTTCTTTTAAATTTTGTGGGTTTGTGTGTGTTCGTGTGTAGGTATTATGGTACAAAATGATTAAAAGTGGACTATAGCTGGACTCTATAGCTTTTCCTGGTCATGGTAAAAGCGGGCCATCGATTCTAGTTCAGACTTGATCTGCTCTCACTTTACACTGCAAAGTGTTTCAACTATATATGTGTTTTCTTTTCTTCTTCTTCTTTCCTATAAAAGGCGTCAGACGGCGGAAGAGCGCGAAGCAGAGAGACAGGCGGCGGCGCGTTTTATGTTCTCACTGCAGCATGAAGTCATGATGAAGAACTTACAGGATCCCCGGCCAGCCGATCCGCTGTGCCTTCATAACGCCTCGCTGAACGCCTTGCAGAAGCTTCAGCCTTGGGCAGACAACCTTGTCCGGAGCACCACAATGGGCAGCGCATCTTCCACTATGGTGCTATCTCCCTCCACTGTAGCCGTACCAGCACCAACCTGCACAGACAGCGCCACAGACACTGCTACCAGCACCGCCGTTGCGATGACGCGTAGCAGCACGTCCACCTCATTTGGCACTCTGCCAAGCCAGGGCATGAGTCCGCACTCTAGCCACTCACCAAGTGGATCTGGCCGGGCCAGCGCGTGCTACAAGACGGACGAGGAAGAGTTCGAACAAGATGTCCCTCTGAACAGACGATGGAGTACCGGGAACTGTGTCTCTGCCGCGGAACTTGGCGTGTCTATTCAGCGGAGCGGAGAGGATTGTTACGTCACGGAAGAGATGTGCGGTATTTCCGCCGACAGCAGCTGCACTCCTCACGATCAAGACGACGAAGGAAGCTCACAGTTCTATGAGACTGATTGAAAGGACTGTGGTATCAAACGAGTGTTCCTTTCGTTCGAAGGGTTCTGATCACACCACTCTGATTTCGCCACTACAGTCATATTAGGTCTCATTATTTTGATGTATCCCGAATGTCGCACAATGGACCACTTCAGGGATAGTCTTTTCGTAGTGTTGGTGAAGGCAGAAACAGACTTGAGTAAGCTAAGTTCGAGAAAAACATGCAGCGTCGATGTTTTTTTACACCCTCGATAGTGTAAACTTATATCTTGTCAAATCATATCGTTTGGGTAAACTTTTGTCATCAAAACTTTTCAAACTGCTGCATGGGTCACTGATACACTGCAAAAAGTCCGGTGTTAAATAGGAAACACCAAGCAGGCGTCAAATTTCCGGTGCTCATTATGGTGTTAGATTAACACCTCCGGGTGTCATTTCAGAATACAGATTTTTTTTTTTTTTTTTTTTTTTTTTTTTTTTTAGTTTCTTAGTTACCGCACATCGTGTTGATTTTGAACTTCAACAAGACGATCAAGAATTTTCCGATAAAGTACTTGATTTTTGAAACAAATGTGTAAACACATTAACACCACAGTAACACCAGTTGGTGTGGTCTCCTAGTGAAACTGGACGGGTGTTATACCATTGACATTAACACCAGACACATGCAATATCAAATCAACACCATGCGGTGTCATTATTGAATTAACACTAGCGCAGTGTCAGAAATATCACAAGCTACAGTGTCAAATTAACACTAGGAAGTGCCAGGTGAACACTTTTCAACGCCATCACAATACATTTTCAACACCTGTGGGTGTGGTCCTCTATATGACACTTGATTGACACTTTACGCTATAAAAACATCGGTAATACATTTAACACCATGGGTGTTAAATGTAAAACCGATGTTTTTATAGCGTAAAGACGTCTGGCACAAAATCGCCTTACTCGTCAGCAGATCTCAAACACAGAGTGAGATCTAAAGTAGGACGATAGACGGAGGAGGACGACGGGGCGCATGCGCTGAGTTTTATGTAGCATCACGCTCTAGTTTCGAGAAACATGCGGGTTACGCGCATAAACTCATGTATCTGCGGAGAAGGCGTTCCTGTGCGGTGTCACATTATTATGTCCGATCATAACTATTACATATAGTACTCTGGCTCTTGTTATTCTTTTACTCGTAAAAAGAAGAGAATCTTACTTAGTTACATCGCTGGCACTGCTGTATTGATATTGGTATGTCAATTCATCATGCCAGACAACAATGTCGTAGTGCAAATTTGTGCTTACATCAAAACTGCTACTTGATATTGTCTGGGTGTCCGGATAGGCAAAAGCATACATATGATAAATATTCTAATTCCAAGTCATATGTGTTTTCTTGATCTATTTACTGAATTTCATTAGTTTTTGTCTCCTATGGTTTTCTCTGCTTTTCTAATATTTTTTTTCGATCTTTAGTAATGATGCATAGAACACTCTGATGTACACCGAATTCTTAATTGTTACAGCCGTATGTTGGCAAGTACTTCTCTCAGCCCACTAACATAAGTGCAACTAATTTATGAGGGATGATGCGTATTGTCCATGTTCCCCGAGCTACCTTTTTTTCTTCAAAATGCATGTTATGTTGCTATTGTGGCTCATAACAGACCTATAAAAAAAAACAAACTAACTTTCAAATAAGTTAAGATCACTGAAAAGAAAAGAAAAAAAAAAACACGGGAGATTTGAGGTAACAAAAGCTGGACGAGATAAAACGTGATATCATGTTAGCCTGATTTTTTAAAAGGGTAAAAAAGACTTGACTACCCCCTGGTTACCGCATATTATCAACCATATGATTTCTTATTGTTTACATGACATGTCACTCATTCCATGCTCTATCGAATGGATCTTTCTTTGGCACGTCTGCATTCATGAACAATACTGTACATGTCATTTCTTGCGAATCATGAAAAACTGAAATCAGTATATTTTGAATTGCACTTTTTGGTTCATTGTATATTTCTCCAGGAATGTCACGTTAACTGCATAAATGTCAGTAACAAATACAATTTGTAAAAACACATTTGCACAACAATGTTGTTCATCACGGAACCTGTATTCACACTATCATAACCTTTCCTGTAGACCATCGCTCTTCAGTCACTGAATTTGGTACTTATTTCCTTACGTACAAGTAACTGCTTATAAGTGCACGTGTAGAAGACTGATTCAGGGAAAAGGTCCCTAAATAGTGTGTTAGAAGGCCTCAGTTCCTTTGTTTGTAAGATATCCCCAGCTGTCATATGGATTCTGAGCTACAAAAAATAGGTATACATTCTTTATTTGACGACCTTCAGCTCGCCATCTATAGAGTAAATAATCTCTCTCGGGAATACATGTCGGATGCTATACGTATATATATATATATATATATATATATATATGTGTGTGTGTGTGTGTGTGTGTGTGTGTGTGTGTGTGTGTGTGTGGTTATTCATATTACAGTCGCGAACTATGGTGTTTAATTAAAACTTATGAATTTGATAAATGTCCAAACTTCTGGTTTGCTATCTTCATCACCTCCAATGTCATAGTGTAGTAATGACTAAATATCGACTTAAAGGGGCATTCCAGATGACTTTCATAATTTCACATCGTGTAGTACATAAAGCAACAGTTCCATACAATAGATTTGTGTAGTTTATTGTGGTCCTTGAGCAGAGATATCAATACTATGAAAAATCTTAAACAAAATTACACTGAACAGTGTTGATGACATAGAGCCTCACGTATTTCAGAAATGTAGCAGTGTAATTCCATACCGCTTGCTTAACAAGTTCACCCGTGTGAAATCTATGTATGCCTTCTTTTTTTTTTGCTTCCTTGAGCCCCAACTCATGTATGCCTATGATGAGGCTGCCCATGTCATCATCCTTGTTCAGTGCAATTTGTTATAAATTTTGAAAACATTCTTATTCCTCACCCCCATCAAAATAAATTCTGAAACTCTGTACTCAGTATAACTAATTTATAGCTGTTCAAATGTAAAAGTCTCTAAAGGTCTCCTTTCATTCGATTGTAGAGGTTATCTTGCTATCAATGGTGTTATACGAATTTGCCTTCGGATGTGTAATTTTTATTTAATTTTGACTTTACTGAACTTAAAAATTGATATCCTCATATGTGCTTGTGTGTGTATGTAAGTCATCACGTGTGTGTATTTAATCAAGTGGGACATCGGTACATTACTGAAAAGTGCAGAATCTTGAATATCATGAACTCCACGTGCCCATTAGAATAACTTGTCTTTAAGAGTACGTTTTAAACCCCTGTATACAAAAGAAAACCTATAAGCAACTGAGAAACGTACTTGAGTAAAAGGCGAGATAAGACACACAGAATGTGAATGTGACATCCCAAGCTGTACAGTTAATTTACTGCACTTTTTTAATGAGGGGAAAATAACTATGAATGACCAAAACTGGATTTCGGTTGATATTTCAATAACGTCCATTAATGCCTTCATTGAAAAAAAAAAACACTTTTCCATTGCATGGGAAAGAGGGTCGTGTAGTAAAGATTTGTAAAATGTATCAATTCGTTTTTACGGGGAAAAGGCAATTTGATGAACATAATATGTATATTTATGATACCTGTTATGATAGTTATACGACAGATGCAATTTGGATATTCCATTATAGCTGTTCAATGTTATTACTGATATCTTAGTTATCTTTGTTCTTGTGACGAAGTTTGCGTCAGTGCTCACAAGGTTTTATATTTTGATAAATATAACCTAAATACGAAAGCAGTGCATCATATTGTTTGAAATTGTTTTGTGTTAATAACACTGTTTAAAACTGTCGTCAATGGTGCGATTTTTGAAATTGTAATTTTCCTTTTTTTTTATACTGAGCTGTATAACAAATTTCAAATGGGTGAAAAAAAATTCAGGCATACAAGCAATTTAGAAATTATGCTTTACTTTTCTGATGATTTATGAATACGTGTCACTATTACGTCATTTCTCTAATGTATAACACTGAACACGAGTCTTGTCAATCCTGTAACTCACAGATTTTAACTCTTGACGGGTTGAAAAAAATCACATTGAAAGAGAAATGTTTTAATAGCTTCTCACATAATCAGAGGCACTTGCAACGTTTAGAACCACGCAGCTTGAATAAAAAAAAAGCACAAAAATGAAACTAGATTGAACAGTGGTCTTAATTGTTTTCTAATTTGTCCGAAAAACAATATATATTAGTCAATTGCGTACCAGTGAGTTTGTATGCTTATGTCGGTGTGCATTGTGGCATTATGTATTAATTTTGCTTTCTGACTATGTCTCAGTTCACGTCATGTTATTCCGGGTAAAGGCGGATGAATGAGAGAGTTCCGTATGTGTTCATTACCAAGTTACATTTACAATTTGCTCAAGGGACAAACCATACTTCGAATCTTGAAATGCAATGCAAATTGAAATGCAATTTCTGTACGTCTTTTTGTTTGTTTGTTTGTTTGTTAGCAAAGCATATAATACTTCTCCTTGACTTTAGAAACTTATGGATAGAAGATATGTAAGATTTGCTACGCAATAGCTTAACAAATAAGAAAGATCTGTCAATACAGAAATTTGTCGGAAATATCATTTTTTTTTCACGACGAAAGATGGAAGTAGGGGGAATTAAGGAGACACTGAGGAGTACGGCGTATAGCGCATTTATAGTGTACTTAAATAATTATTCAAACATCTCGATACCGTTGATTCCCTTCTCGGTAAGTTGTTGCACTCTGCTAAGTGTTGTCATGGCAACAGACAAGAAAGTAGGGAATTCATAAGGAATGGTGAGCTACAGTTTATCCCAGGTGTTACGCTTGGTTTCCAACTGTATAGTTCATAAAGGATCAACAAATTCACTTTTGTTTCGGAATATTCTCATAAACAGAAAAAAAGCACAATGTTTTGTTTGTTTGAATGCAACACTGTGCATAGGGCCTAACGATGATTTGGCATAAAGCTAGAAAGAGACAGACAGACACACAGACAGATATACAAACAGACAGACATAGACAGACAGATCGGCTGAATGTTCATCAAGTTTTACCACCAATTCACATTCACATGAGTTCCATGAGACCAGTATTGTGTAGCCGATCCAATTTTAATGTTTGCATCGAAAATAATGCGTTTTAATTCAACCCGGCTGCAAAGACTGTACAATATACGACGTGAAGACTACGTCGACAGCCAGTTGACTACCTGCGATGCCCGGTGTAGAAAGAGCAAAGTGTGTAAGCACATGATGACATATATTACGTCACACAGACACGGCTGAAGAAGAGGAAGAAAAGGGTGGGTGAAGTCGACATAACCGGAAATATCAAATCCGAGAAAACATACGAGACAGAAAGATAGAAATAGAAGAAGGGGGAAATAAAGATGAGATATTCATATTACCATATCCATCGTTTCACTCCGGCGATATCCCCTCAAAGCTAAATAGCAATGAGGGATTTGTCGCTATGAAACATAAAAGGAACAAATCCTTATTTATTACGCTTTAAAAGTCGTGACAGAGTGTAAACGCATCGAACTGCATTGGCAAACACAACGAGGAGAAAAATACACTTGAGGGAAAAAAAAAGCCTCTGAGATGGATTATGAATGAGTATTCTTGTGTGTGTGCGTGTGTGTGTGTGTGTGTGTGAGTGTGTGTGCTGGTGTGTGTATGTGTGTGTATGCGCGTACAACGCGTGCATGTGTGTTTGTGTGTGTGTGTGTGTGTGTGTGTGTGTGTGTGTGTGTGTGTGTGTGTGAAAGAGAGAGAGACGGGTAGACAGAGAAAGCGACGGAGAGAGGGGGAGAGAAGTAAGCGGACAGATGGAGAGGGGGAGTTGTGAGCAGAAAATAAGAGTTGGATTTGTCCGCATCAGTAGGGCGGATTACGTGCGTGGGCGCGCGTTCTCGACCCTCCTATAGTAAGTAGTCAGCTGTCAGCAGGTGAGTGGGGATGGAGGAGGGGACGGGGGCAACGGAATGGGAGCTTTCATTCTCGCTCTCGACCCCGATTCACTTGACGTCGTGAGCACGGCCCATTTCGTACGAACTTCGTTAAGGATTTATCGCACGAGGAGTTGATCACTACGGGTGACACAATTGCGGGGGCAAAATCTGTTAAATGTGCATAAACAAAGAATTAAGAGGGAATTGACGAGTGCAGATGACGATAAAAGCTGTTGAGCAGGTATCCACAGTGATGTACTCTATGACGTTTTTGTTTTGTTTTGACATCTCATCTTTATGACGATTATTTTCAGTGTGATGTAACCTCTTTGACATGGTGGGAGATTCAGTGTATTACAGTATACCCATGTCTCTTCAGCCACTATGATACTCTCGATGATATTGTGTGATATTCCGCAATATGCTTTTCAAGTGGTTTCGCATTTTTAATGCATAATGAGGGTCTATTTTTGACAAAGTGACACAATATTACGTAACATAACATAACATAACATAACATAACATAACATAACAGAACATAACACGATATAACCTAATGTTTAATGAAACTGCCAATGTAGTGAATGATAATCGAAAATCCATCGTACAATACGTATTTCGGTATTGCTAAGTTTTATCTTGATTATGTTCAGTGTGTTTATGAAATATATTTGCAGAGACAAAAGAGAGAACGCAAGCAATGTGATGTACTCTTATTACATGAGTAAAAGCTAAAGATAATCTGGATTCAATTGTAATGAAAACGTTACGAATAAATATGGGGAAGAGGGCCAAATTTTTTTTTACTTCTGTAATGGTAAAATATCGAGATGAGACCAAGTAATAAAATCTAAGATTGAGATCAACGCATATACACCTCCATAAGGTGGTGCAATTTCATTGTGTTTCCTTCTTTAAAATTTTGAGTAAACGGAGAAGTAATATACTGAGATCTTTCCACAAAAAAGGGAAAGTTGTTTAATCATGACTTTATTCAAGTTCAAGAAAGTGTGAGAATAACAAGTATACAAAAGAACCAGGTCCACCGTTTCATTCAAAACGAATGGCAGGTTTAGACACGTACATTGGGGTACAAAACAACAATATTAGAGTTTACATTGTTGCAACCCATATCACACATAAAATATCAAATATTACCGGTGATCAACTAATAAAAAAAAAATCAATACATATACTATTTCTGTGTTACAATAACAGCAGTGATGTAGTTATCATCCACAGTATTAATACAATAATCCCCATTAAAATATAATATAATAAATTATACAAATACACATATAGGCCTTATGTATATGCATATACATACATATACACACAGACATACAAAAAAAAAAACCCTACATAAACCTTCTTATCATCACCATCTCATCAAATCTTCACCAACGTTAATCTTTATTTGGCTCATACACCCCCCCCCCCCCCACCACATATTATAATTATCAAAACCCATCTTATTTACAACTATAAATCTTTTTCAACCTAAAACCAAATATTATAAACAAACATTTTTTCTACATTTTTTTTTCAATTACCCATTCACCCATAATATTACAATGCATAATACTAATCTCATCTCAACTTTCCATACATATCATTTAACCTCAAATTCCTTTCCTTTCCCAACAAAAAACAAAACATTACAAAAAAATGCGAAATCCAAACCAGCCGCAGCGGCAGAATAAACTTTCACCCGCTATCCCCATCTCATTTCCTGCGGCTACCCTCCTCCTCTCCCCCACCCCCCCCCCCCCTTACCGGGGAAAAAAATCTACAGCCAATACCACATAATCATAAACCATAAACATCTGCGCCTGTATATTATACAAACAATAAATATCTATATCAATAATTATAACATACCTCAAACAATATTCTGTAATTATATCACATACATAACACATACAACTGACAGATGAAATGATTACAAACAGACTTACAGACCGGCAAACACATTACTGTACTTTCACTTCGGCTTCATAGTGGGTGTGAATATTGCATAACTATTAAGTCATTGATCTAGGTGCCGTACCTCCCCCCAAGCTCTCTCTTTCCTGGCATAAAATATTGAAAAAGAGGAGAGTATGGCGAGTTTAGAGAGTGTCTGGAAAAATTCGTTCGGACGAATCTTTGAACCTGTTGTTCTCAGAATTCGCTTTAAACGGCTTTTGTTCCCCCGGTCTATTTAAGCCCCTTGCCCCGACTTCTATCGCGTGGAATGACACTGAGTACCCCTTATCCTGGATATCCCGCACAATTGAATTATACTTTTCTACTTTTCTTTGATGTGCATCCTTGAGGTTCATTTCAAAGGGAACAGTTAGTTCAACAATCGTGATATCTTGTTCTTCCCTTAAGATAACTAAATCTGGGCGCAAACTTGTAGTGAGAATATGGGGAGGTATGGTGCCCCCGGCGATTGAGTGCCCCTCTAAGTCAGTGTAAATCGTCCCGTTGGACAGATTTTCAAGAAATGTTTTATACGTATACCAACAAATATTGTTGCTACAATGTACATGTGCCCTTTTGGCTCAAACATTTTTCACAGGTTTTGGGATATGAACACCAACTCGGTGAAAACGGCACAAGTTTTTCATCATTGATCAATCAATTAATTTTCCCACATTTTGTTTACTTATCTATTATTTTTCCCGTTTTTACTAATGTTGTTGTACACGAGGACTCACATCACAAGTAGATAAACTAGAATATAATTATAGACGCAATCCACTGATTAAAACACGATTCGAACTACGTTAATTTCTGATTGAAATAAAATGTACGCACACATTCGTGATGATAAACCATCAATATAGCATACCTGAATGAATAAGTTAAGTGCTAATTCGAAAAACAAAACTGCTGAAACAAAAATATAAGTCATTTTGAACTTTTACATCCGTATAAGAAAATTTGAATTCATGTTACAGTATTAACAGCTTCAAACATCACGCCAGGAAAAAAATTCCCATTAATTTGCTTGTGAAACTGCGCACACAAGTACAACAACACAAAAGTAACAACCCTCATGCAGTAGAAAGAAAAGAATATGCAATAGCTGTATTCATCAATTTGTCAAAAACTTTTGATATTGTAGACCATTCCACTTCACTCAACAAATTACATTTTTATGGCAAAAGAGAAGTCGCTAATGATTCGAGCGTTATTCAAAAAATCGAATACAAAACACTATCATTGATAGTGTTCAATCCAATTACAATTTAGTTAGTTGTGGAGTACGTGCCCCAAGGGTCTATTCTTTGATCCTCTTCTTTTTGTTTTATGTAAATGATTTTCCGAAATGTTCAGATATGCCTGATTATGTTTTATTCGCTGATGATACGAGTGTATTCCAATCAAATCCCGATTTAGCACATCTTGTAAATTATGTAAGTTATCAGTTGGAAAAGATTACATTATTGGACGTAAGCAAAAAATAGATATCAAATGTAGTGAACACAAATGTTATGATGTTTAGTACACGTTCTGTACATAATACATTATCTTTATGTTATGATAACAGAATTATTAATCGTGCTTCTAACATTAGATTTTTCGGCATATTTATTGATGAGAAATTGTCATGTCATTATCATATTATATAGGCCAGTTGTGCCAGTTGATCAAGAAATATTGGCATACTCAGAAGATTGCAATTTTTACTTGTGAATGTACTGAAATTATTGCATCACTCGTTAATGTCATCCCATATAAGTTGGTTTTTTTTTTCTGGGGATTTTGATTCAAGAATAATCTCAATTGCATTTTGTTGTTTGAAAAAAAAAATAGGAGTGATAACGCACTCTCATTATTCTGCACCACCAGCGCCGTTGTTTTCTCGAATGAAAGTACTTCCCATTCAAAGTACACTGTATTGTTGACTTTAAGTTAGCAATAAAAAATACTTGTGTCGAATGCAAACAGGCATTTCTAAGCATTATTGTTACAAGGATAATATACAAACTTCATTTAAGATTTATTTTCATTCGAATTTTTCTGCACTTAACATATACAGTAATAATAACAATAAAAAAAAAAGGAGGAATGATCATCATCCACATTTACCACGAATTGGAATATTTAGATCAGCAATATTTTATCAAGGATCATTGCTTTAGGAAAGCCTTTCTGATGATTTGAAAAATACTAAAATATTGGAACTATTTAGGCAAAAGTACAAAAGTAAATGGTATTTCTTAATTTCTTATTTTGATATTTCCAACTTAAGCCCTGTTTATTTTTCATTCTCCCTTTATCTTTTTCTATCCTCATGCATTCTATGCTCATTGCGTACTTTATTTACTGTCATGCATTATGTCATATGCGGCCTTTTACAAACAAGCATGATGTGCTTCAATTGGTACCCCATACTTATGTACTTATTTGAAGCAGCCGTCTGCTGTGCTACAGTCCTATATTCGCTAGATTACCAATTTGTTTCCATGGCTTTAACATGCTTCTTCGAGCAATATAATCTGCAATACGTTCTCTTATGCTATATTTCCCCTCAGCCGGAGCAGGGAGTGCGCGTAAATCTTGAGCATTGCTGAATAACGCTTATCATTGGCAAGGGGGATTCTGTACGTACGTTCAACTAGAGTATGTGCCGGTAGACGGCGCACTTGCATTGCATTAAGACTCTGGCACTTGTGACCAATCACGTGCAAAGAAGCGGTGCATGGATATCTGTTTGGCGACATTCTCTATGTTGCATACCATATCCCCCAAGGGCAGGCGGGCTTGTGTTGCTGTCATACAAGGAGATGGTTGCATTTCCGGCTGCAATGAAAATATTATCAATGGCAATCAGTGCAGTTCTGTTGTGTTTAGATGACCGCGGCGTTGTTTTTCCAGATAGCTCGATATTATCAATGGCGCTGCGGTCAATGTATGTATCTCCACCTTCTTAGTTGGAAGAAGATTCTTAGATAGCCCCTTTTACTGCTCTTAATGAGGTATAGATGTCTGTCTCATACTCACTCATGTAGGGCCTTACACACATAAATATTCGCACACATAAATATTCAAAGACACACTACATGGGTATAAAATCTGTTTGTATTGTTAATTGTGCTATATTATCCACCCCTCGCCAATTATTCAAGTGCAACAAATCGGATATCCGCATTCATAACTTTCATTTCATTTCATTTCATTTCATTTCATTTCATTTGTCACAAATGTACACACAAGTAGTTATGTACATGTATCAAGGCTGTATGCATGGTTGTTTAATGTGTATGTACACAGGTGAACCAGATTAATGGAGAACATTCTATATGATATAGATATATATAGTACATACAGGCTGACCAGATCAGTGGAGAATTTTCTACATGGTATACAATGTAGCTACAGTACATGTATGCATGTGACAGGAAATACATTATAGCTCACTCGATCTAGAATGATTTTGCCCATTCCAGAATATTCTAGGAAGTGCTGGCTGAGTGAGGCACTGCCCTTGTAACCCAATGTGATTGGTAGTTAATTTTGGCAATGATGTTATGCACATATTAGACAGTGAGTCATCCAGGATTCCTGGAATTTGGACTTGCTAGTATGTTCAGGTATGTGGCCCCAGGTTGGAGAAAATTACAGAATGTACTAGAAAGGGGTGAATGGATAGTATATAAGCTGGAGAAATTCTGAGGTAGGCAGAGTACCCAACACCTCTGCTCTGAGAGTTACGTCACTTCTGGCTCTGAAGCGACTTGTTATAGTCAGTCCTGTGTTACCTGCTGACCTGCTATACAAACTGTGTTTGTGGAGATAAGGCCTGGGAGACATTTTGCCTGCAGAGAATTAATTTGCCTACATTGGAGAGAGACTCCATACTTTAGTGTCAACGGACATTATTACGGTAAAGCTGTGACGGGCTGGATTCCTTGCTGGACATTATAAAGTGAATCATCATTCAACGCATCAACTGAACGTGGTCGTCATAACGTTTGGATTCTGCACGTTTTGCTGTGGACACATAACTTGGATTTTACCCCGGATCTATACCTTGGACTATCGTAACCTGCACCTCTGGATTTACGTCGAAGGTATCATTCATCGGTGCATCGTGGATCATTCCTTGGTGCAACGAGCATCGTATTTGGACATTTCCAGGGATATTGCATGTAATAAGTGTAAGTGATTTCACTACCGATTTATAATTGTTTTATTGATCATTATTGTACTGATGGGAAAACCGATTACGAGTCTGTACCCACAATATCACTGTTAATAAACCGCCTGAACATTAGTTGATTGTTTCTTTTGTGCGATCATTCTCAGAGTGATCATTCGAATTGGACCCAGTGGCGTATCTAGGGAAAACGGCGCGCGGGGCAAGCGCGAAAATTGCGCCCCTAATTTCTGAAAAAGTGTTCAACCCCAACCCCATCCTGGTAGGGACTTAAAAAGAAAAGTCCACATCGCATGATATGCTTTTTCAAGCACTTAAAAGGGGTCTTTTGAAGGTGATTCAAATGTAATGAATTTTGATCAATTTTG
The DNA here is from genome assembly GCF_964275005.1 of Diadema setosum. Classification (NCBI taxonomy): domain Eukaryota; kingdom Metazoa; phylum Echinodermata; class Echinoidea; order Diadematoida; family Diadematidae; genus Diadema; species Diadema setosum. The sequence goes on along the minus strand of NC_092702.1, from coordinate 21,238,207 downwards.
GCGAGCGAGCGCAGCGAGCGACCCGAAAATTCTTGTATTTCAGCTTGCAAAACATGGAATTCTTGTTATTTTTTGGTTATTAAATCTTACAATTCTAATCAAGATATAATGACGGCCTTATAGATAACGATTTATACCAACAAACTGAGGACTTTAAAAAAATTCTCTAAATTGGTACGAGCTAGTGAGCCGAAATTTGTATATTTCTGTGTATTAGCCATTGCACTTATCTCATAGTTCGTTGTACTTGTAAATCATACAATGCTGGCACACTGTTGTAATGGTGGCTTGTCCTGTATATAAAATAACAGATCATGCGACAATTGAATCCAAAAGCTTGCTAAAACTTACAAATCAGTGTGAGCATTTTCTGAACATGTTCTTATATAGGAAGTAAAGCAAGTTACCCTTGATTCGACCGTTTCCATGAATAGACCACTCTTACGAATAAAAATTCCCTGAAATTCATGAATAAAAAATGGCGCAAATCACGTGCGAAATTCAAACTATGAAACTACCTCCACACGTGTTCCGAAGAGCACAACAGTGGGCCACGTCGCCGGACCCCCGAAATCATTGTCGCGACCCTCCCGTGTCAGCTCGCATAAGCAGTTCAACGGGTAAGTAACGGGTAAGTAAAGTTGCATAGCAACACATAATAGACTTGTTTCATTCCAAGTTTCGAACAGTTAAGTTACTAGTCCTTTTATCTGCATTGAATCTGCACAGCGTGTACACCTACAGTCACGATGGCAGCAGTTTCTGAGATAACTTGAGCGTTTACGCGATATTAATATTTTGCATGCCACCCTTGCCAGACTTTACGGTATCGCCATGGTTCGATCGCAACGTGTTATGTATGCGTTGAATCTCTCACACAGCGTGGAGTGCATGGAGTACCGCGCTCTCATAGTGCGATGTACAAGTATACAGTTTCGCCCGCGCGTTGCACGCGCGCTAATCCATTCATAGGCAGGGCGAGCGCACGGCGCTGTACGTCGCGAATGTCGAAGCACGGACATAATGGGGTCGAATAATGAGTACAGGCGTTCGAACAATGATCGCAGCGCAGGCGTTCGAATCATGCACGCTATTTTGCTTCCGCAATTAAGGCGGTCGAAAAGTTGGTAACTTGCTTTACGGGATTCTCTTCAATATATGGTGGATAATTCAAGTAATTATTAACATTTTTCATATTTTCATATTTTCATTTTTTGCCGCCCCCAAGGAGTGGGGCCCGGGGCACGTGCCCCCCTTGCGCCCCCCCCCCCCCCCCCCAGATACGCCACTGATTGGGCCCCTTATGTCGACACCGAAAAGTAAAACAAGCTTTCTACTTTCCAAGGAAAATAGTGTGAATCAATGCAAAAGTTTTATTTTGATTTTCATTTCATTTATTTTCCACATCGAAATTATACATTATCATATATATATATATATATATATATATATACTTAAGATCATTACGATAACATTTGTATAAGCAGATGAAAAGGTATATTGGGATAGTACAATGAAGTAAATACAAATAGGTACATGTACATAAATACACAAAATACACAAATGATATTTTTATCTTTGCGAAATCAATGTGAATTGAAGTAGCACTGAATTGTAAGAAATACTGAGGGGGCAGGTTACTTCAAACTACTTATTTTATTGATAGACCAAAAGGTCACCGCAGCCCAAACCAGTAACATCAATTTTGAGCGTATAGAACGGATGAAAGTGTGGTACTTGCAAAGTTTCTCACTGAATTACTCATCATTCAAAGTATCTCGAATGCGATAGATATTTAGATTCAGAAACAATGGAACACAACTCAAGTGGATTTATAGAAATTGATAAATAGCTTTAAAACACTAACGACTTTTAACGTTTTTGATGGAAATTATTACATACGACTTTCATGACAGTCGCACAAAGCATGTTCGTATATAAAACGAACATGTAACAAAATGCTAATCACTATAAAATCACCATCAAAACGGGAGAAAGCTGTATCGCATGAAATTTGCATTCACGGCTTTTTTTTATTACTATTATTACTTCGCTTAATCCCCCACCCGAATATGTATTGAATACTTCATTGTATATCTTAGGAGACTGTGGTATATGTCCAAAGATTCCTTAGACTAACATGGACTTTTTTTTTTTTACACCGTAGTTCAGTCTTTGGCATATTTTATGTTATTAATTCGCCTAATACTGAAACTACCGATGGTGCATTGCACATTTACAATAGGCATTAACTTTATAAAAATCGCTGATCCCTCAACTTGATTGTGGATCTTTTTGACATTTATATTATTGATCATTTACCTATATTACTACTAACCTGCATAAACTAGGAACAAATTTAAAAACATGACTCATACGATATCAGCTGAAGGCATTGATATTCTGAATCACAAACTGTATAACTTGGACTATTGCTTATACATCTATTGAAGCAAATGTAGCTTACAATAGTATTTGATTTTCTGTTTGATATTTCATTTTATTTTTAGGCTATTAATACTTCTGAAAAAAAAAAGCATTTATATACACAGAATGGAAGAACTATGCATAAAACATAGGAAAATGCACAGCAACATTTTTACAAAACACACAAGACATCATAAAAACAGTGATGTCAGTGTATGCAATGATCAACATATACACCGTTGGTTTTTCTGGGGTCGATTTACAGCTAAATGTGGTTACTTTAATGGAATACAGAAAACTAGAAAACAAGAAGAATTCTTTGAATAATGGACCTATATGTGACTAAAAATGGTCTGTTTATAATCGTGCGAATTGTACATTTTTGCAAATTGCAAAGCACCCTAAAGGATACTTTGCAAATTTCCCCACACAATATTTTAGTTAGAGAAATGAGGTGTGATCAAAATAGAAAATCTTTACAAGAACCTCGGTAGATATGATCGTGTGTATGATTGCACCTATCGCTCTACAGACTTTACAGCATTATATTTCATTAGCATGGTATTTCAATGTTAAGTGATTGCCGATATACTCCAAATCAAAGTCACTCTCTCCTGTTTCATCGGAAATGCTCGGAGTGGTTGGATCTTTCACCATTTTTTTCTGAACACTTCATAGTTCCATCTGCAAGAGGCAAACTAAATCTTGATCTATTGAAGATATGAAAATCCTTTACAGTCCAGCTCATATACATGTATTTACATTGGATGAAGACCGATTTCTCTCTCTAATGAACTATAAAAACAAAGGATTTCCCCAACTTGTTTCACAACTGTGGGTCTACATCATAATGACACACACAAAAAATCTGGCTTAGAAACAAGCGTTTGAGTTAACAACAACAACAACAACAACAACAACAACAACAACAACAACAACAACAACAACAACAAAAGCATTTACACGGACCTTGGGACTATCATACTTCTCCATAACAGAAGCCTATATTATGCTGTCTATGCTGCAATTGTACATAGAACTACATATTGACTCTGAAAGATGATTAATAACGGGATAAACATTTTCTTTTAAGGAAGAATGTGTAGAATATAAAACAATATCCTAGAAAAGAGTGGAGAATGTTGAGCATTATTTACATGTATCACTGAATATCTTTGGCTTTAAAATATAACTGACGTTCAAAAAAAAAAAAAGAACGCACGTTTCATATGCAGAAGTGGACGAAATAAAAGTAAGTCTAACGGCTGGATGAAGAATACATGATTGTACAGTATAATAGGTCTTTTGTTTATCCTTAGAGTTGTTATATTCACCATTTATAGGTTTGCGAAGCCAAGCACTCATGGTCATTTCACCCACCCACCTACTTAATGTTGACACTGAAATCCTATCCACCGTTTGAGATGAGTGAGACTCATCTCCTTTTCTTTTCTGTCTTTCTCTTTCTTTCCAGATCTCGCATGTCTCCTTTTTCTCTCTCTCTATCTTCTTCTCCAAACCTCTCAATTTCTCTCTCTTTTCTCTCTTCCTATCTCAGTTTTCGTTTTCTGATGTTTCCCTCACATTTATTTGATTGTTTCCGAACTTCACTGAAGAAACTTAGAGCTCTCTTCTTGACCGACCAGAGTTGTACCATCACTGACCGAGGGCATCTGACGGTCCCGTGATCGATATTTCTAGTATATGTCAACACAGACAAACTCGAACTTCTTCCAAAGAATGAAGGTTTTCACGATTACGTAAGGTCACATATGATATTGCAAAAGTGTACTGTGTGTTACAACAACAAATGCTTTCATTCTCATTACCAAGCAGATATCATTCAACATTTTTATGTTAGCATTGTTGCTTTGGCGAGAACATTGCTGTCGTGTGGTTATCCATATTTTTTTCTTATAATATCCGGTTCGCTATATCAAACAATGGTAAAACAGGACGTCATATTGCCAGTTGTCAAGCTTAGTGTTTTTTATACATTAATTGATTAGCAGAGTTTGTCATTTTCTTCCTTCCACAGTCATTTTTAACATCGACATAATATGCACAAATAGGCACAAAAATAATGACGATAATGACGATATGTTTATTACACATGTTCTTAAAGATAAATGGCATTTTATAAATGTTGTTCATCATTTTCATCAGCATCACCATCGTATACGTTAAAAATAAAAGAAAATGGCAGCTCTAATGCTTCACCTAATAAATGACTTATCGTTAAAGTTATCAGGACCCGAAGAGGGTTGACTTTAATCACGTGCGTTCTGAAGATTTTTGCACAAGCTTGTAGTGGATACAATCATCTCATAGCAAAGCCGACTGTTAGCAATTACTCGTCTAGCTAATAGCTTTTTTGAATTGAGCTCTTTCAAGTCGGCGACAAATTGCAAGGTTGTCCTCGCGTCGGTTGCGAGTCTTGGGTCGTTATCGTCCTCTTTCTGTCCATCGCATATTAAATGCCTCACCGATTGAAGGAATAAGATTTCACGCGGTTTCTTTCCCCTCCAGCTGAGAGGCTGTTACGTAATACTTTGATGAGCATTTACTCTATCATACTACTATTATGGGCCATTATGGTAATGAAAGACGTTGCTAGATAGATTAATTGGCTTTCGTGTTGTTACCTCTAAATGCGGTAAAAGCGCTGTCAATGTCTAATGCTGGCCTCATCTCATTCATTACACGGTGATTAGGCTTGTCATTAATTACCTAGTGATGGTTGATTTTCGCGCCCTCAGATAGGCATTGGTGTCGATCTGATACTCATCTGGCCTGGACACGCACACACACAGACACACGCACACACGCACACACGCACACACACACACACACATCCCTCTCAACTACAAAATCTCGCACCACGACACAGAGGCAAACACAATCACTCGCTCGTGCACTTACACATATAATTTTTTTGTTTTGTTTTCAGTGATCTTTTTATTAACTACATTTCCTTTGAAAATATAACAGTTTCAAAAAAAAAATACATACCTTATACATAACATTTGTCATAGATGTTCATACATGTATGAGACATATTCCATAAAACAAGAATAACCATTCAATTCATTTTAAGGCAGAAATCAAACAGGAAAAAGAAAAATAAGATGATAGGATAAACCAAACAATTTCTTTTTAACTACAAAAAAAAGATACATATGCAGTTGTAGGCAATTTAGCCAAACACTAGAAGAACAGAAAATGGAATTTCTATTATATTAAAAGAACAATAGCAACAAAAAACCACCCTCGTTCCCACCTTTCCACCATACCCAAACCCTCAACCACTCAAAACTATTACCTCCCCCACCCCACAAAAGAAAACCGTCCCTCTCATCTCCAAAAACCACCTCCCCGCCCTCTACACCACATCCACATCCTTACCCGAGACAGACACACACCCTCTCATCCACACACACATTCTCACTAACACCTGCACACACATCCATTCAACACAAAGAACAATTATTTCTGCCCGCATTCAGAACGTAAATAATTATACTAATTATGCTTATGATTATGCTACATACACACACATACATGCATGCATATACATATATATATATATACACACATAATATACATGTCCATATACCTGCATATATGTTTTACATACACAATACTTATCTCTGAACTCAAACATATTTACGGAAAAAAAAAATGTCAGTGATCAAACACACACAAAATGGGGAGGGGTACGAGTGCGTGGATAAACTAATCCTTAACAAATTATTTAAACATTCCCATTTCAGCAAATGCAAACCCGATTTATTTCTTCTGATGGCAATACCATTCTCTTCCTTTCGACATATAATTAATGTCTTTTTTAATTCTGCCAATGTCGGTGTTATTGACTGTGACCTCGCTTTATATAACATATATTTAACTATAAAAATAAGAGTGTTGTACAATTTGATTCTTGGAGAAATTCCTTCTAAACCAATGTGTATATCCCGCCAAACTAAATCACATAACTCTTTTGTCTGAAAGTACTCAATTAAATCATGCCATAAAGATTTAACTTTTCCGCAGTTCCAAAATAAATGCGAGCAAGTTTCAGAGCTTTTTCCACAAAAGGAACATAAATTATCAGCCACAAAACCAAATTTTAGAAGCTGTTCCTTGGTATAAATCACCCCGTGTATTAATTTATATTGAAATTCTCTAAGATCTCCAATTAAAGTTGAAATTCTAGGCCTTATAGAAATATCTCTCATACTTTTATCAGCGAAAACAAATTTTTGGTGTCCATCTCTGATTTCTAAACAGTAAGACTGCTTTAAAAGAGACACGAAATATGAATAAATCTTGCTGGATTGTATCTTTTTTAAATCTGTAATTTGTCCAAAAAACTTTAAAGGTATATTAAAATCATTCACATCTACTTCATACCAATTGCATAAAATTCCGTCATTGTATTATTTCCCACTTTTCAAAATGGACTCACAAAGACTCCATATATAAGCAATATTTTCACTTTGTAAACCTTAACTTTGAAAATCACTTATTGGTCCTATGGATTGTTTATCAAATAATTGTTCTAAATGATAAACATTCCGCGTATATAAATCTGCATTAAATACCGTTTTCCCTTTCAATAAAAAACTTTATTATTAGATATAATTTGATTAATTTTCCCTTCTTCAAAACTTCTGCAGTTATATAAATAACATTCTAAATAAAACGATGGTGCCTTATTTAAGTGGAAGTTTTTTTTGTCTCATAATTGCAAAGAAATAAAATTCTACCTCCTACTAATTTGAAACTGTGATCAAAGTATACTTTGATATAATATAGTTATTTTCGTTCTCCATACAAAAGTCTTTTTACCCACATCACCCTCTGAGTTTTCACAAACAATTCCAAATTCATCATTCTCAAGCCACCGTCCTTGTAATCCTGATACATAATGGCTCGTTTGATGCGATCCTTGCCCTTCCATACAAAATCAAAACAACTTTTTTGAATTTCATCAAATATCCATTTTGGATTTTGGAACAACAGAGGATGACACCACATAAATCAATTCAGATAAAGCATAAGTTTTAAGTAGATGAATTTTCCCCATAATGGTAAGATCTCTTTGCTTCCACCATCCCAAAAGTTTTTTTTTTTTATTTTGCTTAATATTTCTTTATAATTAACTTCCTCCATTCTTTTCCTTTCTAAAGCAAATGTAATCCCTAAAATCTTAATTTCTGTAACTATACTTCCAAACTGAAATTGTGCTACATTCTCTTCATTCTTACCAATAACCAAAACCTTCGTTTTATCTATATCAACCTTTAAACCACTGACTTCCGAAAAAACCTGAAATAAATTTTGTAATAACCTAACTGACTCTTTATCTCCTATAAAAATTGTCATATCATCAGCATACAGTATCTGCTTTACTTCAAAATCACCAAGATCAATCCCTCTCAAGGTAGTCTCATTTCTCAAAGCGTGTGCCAATATTTCAATGACTACTAAAAATAAATAAGGTGATAATGGGTCACCCTGACGCACACCACGTTCTATTTTAAAATATCCGGTTGACGCAACTACTTATATCAGTATAACATGTCTTTATCCAAGAACAAAAAGAAGGGCCAAATCCAAAACATTTCAAAACGGTTAATAAAAACGGATGAGACACCGAGTCAAAGGCCTTCTCGAAATCAACAGCTATTAAATAACAACCTATATTATATGACAGACAGTGAAAAATCATATCATCTATTAGTCGAATTGCTTCCCCAATATTTCTGTTTTCCATGTATCCCACTTGATCCATGTGTATTATCTCACTCAAAACTTGTTTCATTCTCTTCGCCAAAACCTTTGAAATAATTTTATAATCCACATTCAAAAGTGTAATTGGTCTATAATTTTTAATGTACAGAGGATCCTTACCATCTTTTTCTATTAATGTAATGGTCCCTTGCTTCTGTGATACTGATAAATTACCCCTATCATACGCTTCATTCAATGCTTCAACTAACTGCCTGCCTAAGTATGGCCAAAAAGTGATATAAAATTCAACCGAAAGCCCATCATTACCTGCAGCTTTATTATTCTTCATTTATTTTAAAACTTCATAACATTCATCTATAATAATTTTTCCTTCACAAAATTGTTGACTTTCCTCGCTTAACTTTGGAATATTTTTAAAAAAGGAACTTTCATTCAAAACATCTTCTGCTACACCCTTCTTCTTTGAATATAATGTTTCATAAACATTTCTAATCAACTTCATAATTTCATTTCTATCTTTTATAACAGAATTATCTTCACTATATAATTCATATATTATAGTTTTCTTTTTATTTGATTTTAATAACTGTTCAAAATATTCTTTGTTCTTTTCCCCATCCTCATACCAGGCTGCTCGTGATCTAACTTTGAGTCCTTCCAATGATCTATCATATAATTCACTCAACATTTTTTTCTTTTCAACATATTATGTATTTGTTTCTAAGGGAATAACAGTAATCAATAAATCTTGCTCTAAAATTTTTAATTCCTTTTCTAACTTTTCAATATTCATTCGCCTCTCTTTTGCTTTTACTTTCGAATATTTTCTTGCATATTCACTCATTTTCATTTTTAAAAAATCCAAAAAAAAAACTAATTTATCATTAAATACACCTTCCCACGTCTCCATAATACGTTCTATTTCCGTTATCATTCCTTCTACAAAATCTTTATCATTACATAAACTGTTATTAAATTTCCAATACGATTTGCCCCTACTATTATAACTTTCCGGAACAAACTGTAATTCTAATCTAATACCTGAATGATCAGGAGTAACAGATGTCAAAATTTCACAATTTTTTTACTAATCGCACCATGTGGTCTTATATGAACCAAAAATCTAAACGAGTTTGTACTAAAGGGTTAATCTGGTTAAAAGTAAATTGCTTACTGTCCGGGTTTCTTTTCCTCCATATATCTAATAAACTATATTTCTTAAGAAAAAAAAATACAAATCATCTATAAACTTACTCTTTGAGGGTGTTTTAGGCCCTATATAATCCAATGTTTCATTCAAATTTGCATTAAAATCTCCTCCTAATACAAGAGAACATTCACAGGAACAAAAATCTGATATAAATGCGTCTATCTTTCCCAAAAATTCAGTTTGTTCCCTTGTTTTATCTCTTGTTGGAAAATAAACATTACCTAATAACAACTGAGAATAAAAAAAAAAAAGGTTTCCTTTTAGAAAAATATAACGGCCCATATCATCAACTTTAATTTGATCAATTTTAATATTACCACCAGGGGCTATTAAAATAAGAACACCTCTGCTGTGACTTGAGCCGTGACTAATAAACATTTCACCTCCCCAATCTCGTTTCCACAAATCTTCGATATCGGGTGAACTATACGTTTCTTGTAACAATACAACATCTCCTCCTTTACTTTGAGCCCATTAAAAAATTCTGTTTCTTTTTTTTTTCCTGTCCCGTAACCCTCTAACATTCACAGAAATTATAGTTAAACCCGCCATTTCGAACAAATAATTTTTCCCAAATGTTGTGACCTCATTGCCGAAACACCATACAATCTCCTGTGAAAATCTTGTGACATCGTTAACTTTGATACCTGACACCTCCACTCACAGTCAATACGGGGCTTGTTTTTATCCACACAAACTACCGATTTAATAAACGTTTCTGAATGCGAGCAGTAATAACCACAACACCCCATACAACGTATCAGACATCGAAACACACCAAAGCCTTTAACCTTACAATCCTTGAAATAAACACTAACATACCCCCATCCCTCCCTCCTATTACAGCCTAATTTATCCCAATCTCTAATTCGGTGACAAAAGCCTAGTTCCCATGTACAACATGTACCTACCCCGTACACAACTTCAAACACTACAGAAATAAACCTCCAAACCAAGACAACTAACCAACTTTCCATAACATAAGGAGATGATTGAAAGCGGCCCTCCACCATATCCGTACAGAAAGTGAGTTTCTGCAAAGTCTGCATATTTTACACCCACATAACTCAGCAATAATATGTACGCGTGACATGCATGAACTGATTTGACCCAGGTGGAAGATAATGACTTCTTATATTAACTACCAACAGATTATTCAAATTATGCATGATGGATGTGAAACCTGCCGAACCAAGAATCCGTACATTCTGGGTGTGGTGCAACACACACTAAAACCCAGATCAATGGGCAACAAACATTGTGTGAATTTAGTGTCACACTTAAGCACCCCCCAGAGCCTGAAAATTTACATGCATGGCAGGCATATCTGCGAGAAACTGGTTCAGTCCAGTTTAGAATTACAGGACTGTCTGTTTTGACATTCAAACCCGTCATGCACAACTGCCAAGAAACTATTTCCTCCCTTTTGCTGAATATGAAGAAAAGTATGCAATTTAGATTCCACAAATTTGAAACGGAACTTTCATCTGCGGTGCTATAGGTGAACTGAAAATCCATAGGAATTTGATTTAAAGATTTGACGTACAAATAAGTATCTAAGCATCTTTCACCACATCCTCAACTATAGTTTGAATACAAGTGCATAACCATGAACACATCTGACCTAACTGCAATATAGTAATGCCTGAACAATTACCCACATTCTGGCGCCAGAATTTAGCTCTTCCATATGAACATGCTATGTACGGAGCTGCTTTATACCCGCTGCACAGCAGAAAAAAAAAAACAGAAAAAAAAACTCTCTGCTACACTCCCTTCCTCGCACACACACACACACACATGCACATGCACACACAAGGCTTGACTGGACTCGCTGCAAACTACTGATGCTAAACGAATTAAAATGAGTGGTTGTTCTTTCTTTTCTATCGCTGATGAAAAAATAGTCGACAGCTACGTATTGGATTATGCCTGGAAAGAAAGAAACCAACCACGGGCCAAAAAATTATGTATGACCTGGTACTGAATAATGCCAGCAATGAACTTTTTAAGGAGTTCGATAACGACATGAATACACGGAATTTAAAACCTACTTATTTGCAGACTTTTTCTTTCGATATTTTGCTCTGTGTAGATAATGCACCCAAAGGATTTTAACAGAAAAAAATGGCGATACTCTTTCTTCTTCTTCTTCTTCTCCTCCTCCTTCTTGGTAGAGAGAGAGAGAGAGAGAGAGAGAGAGAGAGAAGGGGGGGGGGGAGGGAGAGAGCTGCATCTCACACTAATATGTCATCTTCACTTTTAATTTCTAGAAATCATCAGCTAGTATGAAAATATATCCTGTAGTTTATTGAAGTCGCCATTGGTCTGCAAAGCTGAAACAATTACCTGTAGAATAGCAAAAGGAAGTCACACGGGTACATTTTCAAACAGGGTTAGTGCCTTGGGACAGGTCATGGAGTAAAAAGAGGCCAATTTTCCTTCTGTTGTTTATTTTGATATGATATGATATATAATTATATATATGTATATATATATATATATATATATATATATATATATATATATAGTCATTTTGTACTCTACTTTTTGTATATGCAAAATAATGTCATATTGTATTCTGTACTTTTGTCGGAAATGAAACAAAATGAAATGAAATGAAATATGTTGACGTCATGATGTTGACGTTAGTCAATCGATCATATAATTTCTTGTATTACGTGTGGGGGGAATGCCCCATACAAGCACTGCTTTTTAGCATTCCTCCCCATTGCCAACATTTCCGTACACTTATAATATTTTGTAAACTTATCCTTTATTTTGTATTATGATGAAATCTATGTATCTATGTATCTATAATAATATGATTTATATGTTTCTGTTGGAAATGAAAAATAATAAATGAATGGATGAATTATAAAAGCAATTCGTCTTTATATCTTGCCAATATTCCATGACTCTACAGATTCCGGTTTACCGTATAAAATTAATGTATCTATGGTAAATTATATCTTTAAGTATTTGATATTGATACCTCCTATCTCCAGTCTAAACTTTTTTCGTTCGTCTTACCAACTGTAAATAGAGACATCCACACGACAGATAATTTGCCTATAAGCCGGCATACTTTTGAAAAGCCACCCTACCAATAGAGGGCGTCTTTACATACAGCACTGGCCTCCTTACGTATTTATCTGTACCAGTATCGATCGGTACCCTTGCCAACACACGTCCGTTTAATACGACATATCCTTCAACAACGACGTCGCATTTTTGTTGCACGTGCAGCCCAATACTGTAAGCATGATATGTACTGCTGATATGAAAGTTTCGTATTTCAGAAATCTGCTTTATGGCTTCACAAGTGAAAATATAGGGCATCTGTGTTGGCGTGAATTGATCTATTGATTTATACGAGATACCCTTCAATATTATTTGTCAACAACGACATCGCATTTTTGTTGCACGTGCAACCCAATACTGTAAGTATGATATGCACTGCTGATATGAAGTTTCGTATTTCAGAAATCTGCTATATGGCTTCACACGTGAAAATATAGGGCATCTGTGTTGGTTGAATTGATCTGTAAAAAAACCCTCAAACTCGGTGATCGAGCGCATGCAGGTCGAGTAATGCACAGCATATTTATATGTATACAGTATAATTATGTTGAACACTGTGCATGTATTGTTCGGCCATGTTTGTTTAATAGAGACTGATGTTCAAAGCATGCAAATCTACAATCAATGAAACTGCTAGCATTGAGATCAATTCTGAAATTTTACATGTCAGGTGATTATTTTCTGATGACAAGCAAGATAGCGGCCTATAATGATATTTTGGATGTCAGCGGGTACTAAAATGGGCTCTTTGCGGGAGAATGAAATGCTTAGATAAGTAAGTGATTGATAGCTGTTCTCTCAAGAATCAAAGATAGATTCAGCCTGCTCAAACTGAGCAATGAGAAGGCATGTTGATTGTGTTGATTTATGACATCCTGATCTTCACTTATGATGGGTACCATAATCATGTACAAATAATACTTTTCTTTCTTCTATTTTCTTACTTTTATACGCAACCCCCGCCCCCACCAAAATATGGATAATATCATCTGTTAATCACTGCAAGATAACTAACTTGAACAACAATAGACATCGTAACTTCCCATTATAGTGAGCATGCATCCATGCTACTGACAATCAAAGATAAACAAGACAATTTATGGAAACAAGCATTATGTAAATCTGTCGACATTGTGTGTAACGCAAATGAAGTATTCTTCTTTTCATTCTCATTCCTTTCTCTTTCCCATTTGATTGGATTTGATTTTAAATTTGCATCCCTCTATAGGTATATTCCATACAAGAACACTGAAGAATATAATCCAAAGTCAATTGAGCAAAGTTATTGAGTTGTATTTGCATAGAATATAACAATGACATGACATGTGTCCGGTTGTTTTGTTCTCTTTGCCTTTATATGGGACAAACCAATAAGGGTCGGCATCATTCGTCCGTTTACCAGGAGCGATTCATAGGCAGACAATGCGACCCCTTATTATAAGTGTAATTTACGACTATGTCCGAGTGAACTCTGATAAACAGGTAAACTCACATGATGTTATCAAACAGTAAAACAATATTAAATAGTTTCGTCAAAATCAGATCTCCATGAGAAATTTATGGACTTCGATATTTCCTGTGCTGACGTGAATAAATTAGTGATTAATTAATTAATGGTACCAAATAAATAGTAAAATTGGTCGAAACTACACACGTGAATTGGAGATGGCGGAGTTCCGTCACTTCACAACCGTCAAGCGTAGTGTGGGGCGTGCGTTATTATACAAATAGTGAATGGTCACGAGTGCAATGGTACGAGATTTCGCACGAGGTGAAAGATAGAGGCGCTCTATTCAACGAGGCGAAGCCGAGTTGAATAGTGCGCCTCATCTTTCACCGAGTGCGAAATCTCGTTCCATTGCAAGAGTAAAGACCATACACTATTTGATTTATACAACGTCCAAGTAGATCTTTTTGGTCTAAGTAGGTCTAGAAGTCTATATATGTATGAAAAATATAGCCATACTTACGTGTGGATCCACTGCGATTCTCTTTCTGGCTTGTGCAATCAGTGTAGATACAGGTCACAGTACTAGCGCTCATACACGTACACTAGCACTACGTAGGCCTACGTACGCGCATGCATGTACCGCACACGTACACTGCGCTAGCTGCATGCGATCCTCAATATTCAACACACAGTACACGCAGTACCGTACAATTTCTCGAACCGTGGAATAGAACGAAACCGTGGAATAGAACCACCTCCTCGAATTGGCTGACTAGATAATGTTATCAGTGACATTACAAGTTTCCTATTGAACAGTAACTTTTTTTTTGACAAGAAATCAGTCAGAATGGACTCTAATAAGATTTATCCCTCATGTCAATCTACTGTGGTCTTCTAATGAATCTGACAATGATGACTTCTAAGGTCAGAATGGTCGTAGGCGCCAACTCATAAGGTCCTTGTACATGATTAACAAAGGACTATATTTGTTTACAAATACCGATAGAAGCGTAATTGTGTGCCCGGCAGAATGACACAAACGCAGGCGATTGAAGGGAGATAATGTGCCCGCGGTAGAACGACACGAACACATGCGATGCGCGTAAAGTATGCTGCCCTACTTTGGCAAAAGGAAGCAAGTGACATTTTTATGGATATTGACTTTTTTTTTTATTGATTTGGCATGTTTGAGGCATGCTCTATTCAACTGAAAAATCCAAAAGTTACAATTTTGGCCCGTTTCTGAGATATTCCGGTGGCAAAAGGAAGCAAGTGCACAAAATTGCATGAAAAAGTTACAGCCTCATGATATGATTGTCATTTGCTTCCCTTTGCCAAATCATATTTACACACAATCTAAAATACTTTGGCAAAAGAGAGCAAGTAACATCCTTATGATATGGTTGTCACTTGCTTCCTTTTGCCAATTTTTTTTTTTATGTTTACTACAAATCCATAATACTTTGGCAAAAGGAAGCAAGTAACATTCTCATCATATGATTATCACTTTCTTCCTTTTGACAGATTTTTCATGTTTGCTAAAAATCTGAAATACTTTGGCAAAAGGAAGCAAGTTACAACCTCGTATGATGTGATTGTCACTTGCTTCCTTTTGCCAAATTATTTACATTTGCACATAATCTAAAATACTTCGGCAAAAGGAAGCAAGTGACATCCTTATGATATGATTGTCACTTGCTTCCGTTTGCCATTTGTTCTTAAATGTTTACTACAAATCTACAATACTTTGGCAAAAGGAAGCAAGTTACATGATTATGAGTTTCTATGAGAACATCAAAATTCTTCGAATTGTCATAAATGCATCACCATTTATAACTTGCACGAATACCGACATTATTTCTCTTCACAAATTTCCATGTTGAAGGGCCTACCCCAAAACATATTTTCTTCATTAAGTAGCATTTGTACTCGATGTCACTTGCTTCCTTTTGCCAAAGTAGGGCAGTATAACGCACGCCTCGCATGGGTGTGCCCGCGGTAGTTAACGACACGAACACATGCGATGCGCGTAAAGTACTAGTTTATACAACGTCCAAGTAGATCCTTGTAATTTGATTGGAGGATTGTTGGTGACGTGATATTCAATAAGTACTCCATTCAACTCGCCGTGCAATTTTGGTTCTATTTTTGCGTGCAACTTGGTTCGATTTTTTCGTTCTATTCCACGGTTCGAGAAATTGTACGGTACTGCGTGTACTGTGTGTTGAATATTGAGGATCGCATGCAGCTAGCGCAGTGTACGTGTGCGGTACATGCATGCGCGTACGTAGGCCTACGTAGTGCTAGTGTACGTGTATGAGCGCTAGTACTGTGACCTGTATCTACACTGATTGCACAAGCCAGAAAGAGAATCGCAGTGGATCCACACGTAAGTATGGCTATATTTTTCATACATATATAGACTTCTAGACCTACTTAGACCAAAAAGATCTACTTGGACGTTGTATAAATCAAATAGTGTATGGTCTTTACTCTTGCAATGGAACGAGATTTCGCACTCGGTGAAAGATGAGGCGCACTATTCAACTCGGCTTCGCCTCGTTGAATAGAGCGCCTCTATCTTTCACCTCGTGCGAAATCTCGTACCATTGCACTCGTGACCATTCACTATTTGTATAATAACGCACGCCCCACACTACGCTTGACGGTTGTGAAGTGACGGAACTCCGCCATCTCCAATTCACGTGTGTAGTTTCGACCAATTTTACTATTTATTTGGTACCATTAATTTGGTGAAATCACGTGAACTTTAAGATTCAAGAAATTGCGTATATTACGTATAGTATGTTCTCTTTTTTTTGGGGGGGGGGGGGAGGGGGGTTCTGAAACCTGTTCTCTTTACAATATCAGACTGGTTTCAGACAATAAAACTGTATCTGACATTGGGATTTTTTATTAAAACAGTAGACATTGTCTTACTCTATGGCCTCCTTCCTAAATCTAAGAACCTGTTTTGACACAAAGATAACGCCGTCATATACCAGGTAATTTTCCTGGCTGACAATCTACAAAATGACCTTGTGAATAATTATATCAAATAACACGTTCTACAACTCTAATGAAATTGTCGACATTTCAGGACAGATCAGTTCAGGTCAGGTCAATTTTTTTTTTCTCCATCGCAACATAATAAGTAACATCAATAACATAATATGCACAGTGTACGTGAAAGTAAAGAAATTCAACATAAGTAGTCAATAAAAAGGGAGATACATACACACTTTAGAAGAGGCTCATACAAATAGGCATTACAATGATCAGAAGATCATAATAATCAGAAGATGGGGATGGGGACACACTGAAAAGCGAAGCTTTTGGAGCTCCCAGTTGCAACATAGAATGTACTTACGAAAAAAGGAAGATATTCATGGTCACCAAACCCAATTCATATTGCTTGAACAATAAGCCAGTTCGGGGTTAGCTCATGTACAGACGGGTACAAATGACCTTTCTTCTTTCTCAGTTGATTAGGCACTCCACTAGTCTTCAAGCAACAGAATGCATTAGCTTGCCTAACAAATCATGGAATTCATCAATCATGTTCAAACAAAGGATGTACTCGCGTAGACCAGGTGATCAGAATGATCCATCAATTGACACTTCGGAAAAAATCCATTTATTTTGTATTGAATGTAATGACAATCTTCTTCTATTGATATTGCCAAATACTGCTTTTGCTGCCAGGTGGATGTGATGGCAAGCACCACTTTAATACAAGGATTACTTGAATAATCATTGCATCACAGATGCTTATCTCAGTGAATTCAAAAACCAACATGCTCTGCTGGTACAAATGACCTTTTTTTTCTGCTCATGCTCAAAGTGGAACACCGAACTGGCTTATTAACCAAATTAAACATGAAAACATAAGTGAGTTTGTAGTATTAACTTCATAGGGCTGATATACTAAACATGCTAAATGAAACGTAAAAATCCAGCAGAGATGAGACTAACAGCACAAACAAACAAGGTACAGGACAAGTATGTGAACTAGGGCACACCAACCTACGAACAAGAACACAACGTTACAAAGGCAACAATACAACAAAAATCGGGACGGGTGGTGAGAAAAGAAAAAGGAAAGAAGAAAGGGAGAGAGGAAAGACATGTGGTAAAGCCATCCAAATGCACGGAACAGGCTATGGCTTAATGATATGGAAAATACTGATCATACTGATCCATAAAATTACACTTATACATTTTTATCTATATGATATTGTAACAATATCTACTTCAGTTTCCTTTTAAATACAGAGCCAATGATGGGGCATTTTAGTTTGATTTGATTTGATTTGATTTTTTTTTTTAATTCTATGTATGGCATCATTTACAATTCTTTTTTTTTAGCAATATAATCAAACATTTATTTATTTCATTTATTAAGTCTTCTTTAAAAGCAGGGTAGTCCCATTCAGTGCCACAAAGGC